>NC_143023.1:74568866-74631366 GCF_057628025.1 Oncorhynchus mykiss | reverse complement strand
GAGAGGGATGAGTTGGAAATGTGGCATCTTGCCTCGAGGGAGGGAAGTAGGGATGGCAAACCCCCACTCATTGCCCCTCTAAAAAGAAGAAAGATATGCAGTTTATAAACTGCATAACACTGCTGAAAAACCTCCACCCAAATAGGTTGACAACAACATTGATTTGTATATATTGTAGTGTTGTATATTGTAGTGTTAACACAGCAACTAGAAACCTTGTCAAGAGGTTTGGACCTCTTGGCATAATGGTTAAGGTGTTGGCTTGACAACCTCTGGACCTGGGTTCCAGTCCCGGCCATCAGCTACTCCCTGAACATCCTACAGTATTTAAACCTACTTAAAACCTAATAGCCTCAGTAACAGAATGTTATTTGAATCCATTTTAAACAGTCATCTCTCCCTCAACCGGTTTGCAGCAGACCTTGTTGTAGGAATGAATGATATTGTGGTAATCTTGTGCCACTGTGTTCTATGCAAACCAGCACCCTTAGCTAATGGTATATATTTTATTGAATTCTCTGTACATCTTGTATTGAACTACCATTTAACATTTGTAACAAGTCTACTACAAATAAGAAGTAGCTATCCAAGATAACAACTGTATCACATCTCACACGAAGCACTGTTGTGTTCCTCTGTGAGACAGTTTGGTCTATGTGTCTCAGGGCCAAGGGAGATGGCGGGAGGTCAAGTGATTTATTTACAGCAAGGTGTTTAGTGCTCAGCCCTCAGCAGTTGACTTGAATGAATTTAATCAAATGGATACAACAAATAATCTATTTATCAATGAGCTGTACTTGGATGTCTCACAAGAAGTGTCTCGAAAAATGCTTTGTTCATAATCAAGTGGCAAGGTGGTATTTATCACATATGATTTGGAGAAATCCACCTGAACGCCCCTGTAACTGGTAACTGGTAATCATCCCTGAGCTCCGACTTCTCTCACATGTCTGTCTCTGATGTCACCTACTGAGGAAATTACCTTGACAACAGCATTTTCGGTAGTTAAATTGAACAGCAAAACATTATTTATAAAAAGCTATCTATTAATATATTTGTTGAACACTATCATTGGTTTACAAGCATGACAGCTGTACTTTTAGTGTATTGTTGACGCAGCTTGTTTGCCATTATCCAATTGTTTCTCAGAGAGTTCAAAGCACCTGAATGCATCCAACTGGCATTTACAACATCATAACTTGTAATTATCGACTTCCCACTTGATTATGAACACAGCATACATGTCAGACGGAAAGTTAGGTCAGACCAGACCAAGTCTGAAACTAACTGGCATAAATACCAGTCAGTAACTCTCCTACCTAGATTGAGTTGTACCAATGACCACGTTCTGACCTTAGTTCCTGTATTATGTCTTTGTGTTAGTTTGGTCAGGGCGTGAGTTGGGGTGGGTAGTCTATGTTCTTTTTTCTATGTTGTATTTCTGTGTTTGGCCTTGTGTGGTTCTCAATCAGAGGCAGTTGTCATTCGTTGTCTCTGATTGAGAATCATACTTAGGTAGCCTGTTTTCCCGTGTCAGTGTTTGCGCCATACGTGACTGTGTCGGTTTTCATTAATTCTCTTATTCTTTTGTTTTCTGTGTTCAGTTATATTTAATTAAAATATATTATGGACTCTTACCACGCTGCGCATTGGTCCGATCCTTCCTACTCCTCAGAAGAGGAGGACGAAAACTGTTACAGATTCAACCAGTGTGTGCCCGGTGGGAACACACTTCTCCAGAGAGGTGACCACATTATCTTTCTATAATACATCACAGTATTACACTCATAATATGTGGAACGACCTTCATACATTAATCAGAATAAAACATCCGTAGGATTCAACTCAAAATAAAGAACTCATATATTCTCAAAACAACATATAATGACAAACAAAAAACGGCCTGCACCAAATTTGGCACCTCAACGAGTATAAATGGGCACCATTTTGGCACGTGACCGAGATTCAGAAAGTGCATGTCGGTATCGTGGCAAACAATTCATGAATGAAGCATTGAGCTGACAATTAATATTTCTAAAGTGAGTAATTTATTACTTTTAATAACTGAAAAACACAAAATAATTAGTGGGCCATGTGAACTAAGTACTGACTAAAGTTTCATAAATGTGTGAGAGCGATTATTGACACAACTGTATAACATAACAAACAGAAGCAAGGTAAATGAAGCTGCGCATATCTCCAACCACATAGCGTCTAATCAAGTTAGAAAATGACAAGACAGGCACTGGACTACAACCCACTAGGGAAGAGAAAGCAGGAAAGCGGCAGGGTAGCCTAGTGGTTAGAGCGTTGGTCTAGTAACCGGAAGGTTGCAAGTTCAAACCCCTGAGCTGACAAGGTACAAATCTGTCGTTCTGCCCCTGAACAGGCAGTTAACCCACTAGGCTGTCATTGAAAATAAGAATTTGTTCATAACTGACTTGCCTAGTTAAATAAAGGTAAAAAAAGGTTCAAAACCAACTGGAGACACCACTCTACAGTAACTGAGCATGGTTCTCTTGGCACGAGGAAAAACCCTCGCATGAACGAAAGTAGGTGGAGAGCCATGGTGGACGCCCTAGTAGTATAAGGGGGGCATTAAGTAAGTAGTCTACATAAAAGCCCTATTTGGATGGGATACATTTTACAAGTAGTCTACATAAAAGCCCTATTTGGATGGGATACATTTTACAAGTAGTCTACATAAAAGCCCTATTTGGATGGGATACATTTTACAGATGAATTATCTGAATGAATTATCACATATCAACTTTCCACGTGCTTATTTATTTATCTTTCGCCAACCAAGACATGTGAAATATCTTCACGCCTAGAAGAGCCTGCCATCATAACGATCCATTTTGAATGAGAAAAACAAAAGGATTACATGAGCAGTTTGGTAAATCCCATCCAAATCCTCCACTGGAAGAACAGACATGCTGGGGTAATTTTTTGGTAATTACTGGGGTAATTCTACAGCATAGGCCTAATAACAAATATGTGGGCATAAATTCGGCAACATGTAGACAATCAAATAAAAGCAATAGCGAAAGGAGAGTGGGAACATGAATTCATGGAATGGCCAGCGCCAAGCCACATCATCCCATCCATTCTAGCATGCTCCTCAGCCACGTATTCTACAAAGTGTATTCCTGCAGTCTTCCTTGTCTCACTCAGGGGTGTAGGTTAGAGATAACAGCTGTGTTAGGGAGGAGATCCTCAGTCGCCTGTTTTTGGCCTGTCTGTCTTCCTGGTTCACTGGGTTCTCTCGGGGAGCCGTAACTTGACTTACACACACAAGGTATATATTTTATCAGGCATCAGCAGGTGTGGTGCAGGCAAACACACACACAGGCATCTTTTGGGTGATATAGACTCACAAATACACACACACACACACTACTTTTTGGGGAGGTGTGGCGAGGTTAGATTTAAATTGCCATGTGAATAAGGTTTGTTTTGAAGTTGTGAGGTGTGTGTTATTTGTTTTATGGTCAGAGACAGGTGTGGTGAGTCAGAACTGTGTCCTCCCCTCACTGGCGCTGAGATTTCTGAAAGGGTGTGCGTGTGCTGCTGTGTGCATGTGTGTGTAAGGGGAGGATGTGTGTAAGCCCCTGCCCTTCCTCATGTCAACTCATCATACATCAACACGGTTCCCGAGGTTATGGGGATGCGTGTGTGCGTATGTGTGTGTCATTGGTGTTATGCCACTCACATGGCAGTGCTGAAACACACACACACACACACACACACACACACACACACACACACACACACACACACACACACACACACACATTGAGTAATAGAGAAAAGATCTGGCAAAATAGTGGGGATTTCATTTCAGCATGAAGGCGTTATAAAACAAACCCCGAAAAACTTGCTACCTAATTACTGTTAAGTCACATGTAGCCTATACAGTACAACAATACCATATCAGGTCTCCATCAGTAGATTTAGAATCATTTGTATAGGAAGAACATGTATTCATCACTAACATGCTATGGGCATGGGCTATCTAGTGTGACCTATATCAGTGGCAGAGTTCCATTTTGTTCCTTATCCCCTATTCTTCCATTCCTAGATCCTATCCTTTCAGTTATCACAGATCTACAGGATGAATGGTTAGATGGTTAGATGAAAGCAGGTGAGATGATGACACATGACCCAAAATGGAACCAAGTAGGAATGTTCCAGTCAGTAAATGCTTATTACTGTCCTATGGGAACGTGGAATACACACACACAGACACAGACACACACACAACTAACACACACACAGAAAGAGAGAGAGGGCTAAATTAAAAAGTTGTGAAATCTGTGAGAAATTTCTGCTTCTATACTAATCGTGTAGTAGATCTGCCGTGTAAGGAAACATCATACAAATAGAGCACTTACCACACACGACACACACACACGCAAACACAAAAACACACAACACACACCACCCAAGAGAAATACATTATCACTAACACACTAACAATTATATAGTTAATCATGATATTAGTAGACCATACAAGTCAACAGGCTCACAGAGCTCTGCTACAGCTGCAACACAATAAGAATCTCTTATCAATGATTAGAATAAAGATTAATAATTAGGTCTCAGCTAGTCAGTGCCAGGGGCTGGTTGAGACTCCCCAGAGCATTCGGGAATGTTGGAGTACTGTAGAACACACACATGGTGTTGTGGTTGTGTTTCAGAATGATGTGGGAGGGTTGAGGAGTCTGGCTAATAAGTGGACGACGTTCTTCAAAGCCAGACTGGTGTGTTCCATCCCTGGACCTGACGGAGTGGACACACACTTTGACGAGCGCCGTAAGTCACACACATGCACACAGACAAATAGAAACACACGCCACCCACTCTGATTGGCCAATGGAAAATCAAGTCATTATATTAGATGAAGATTTGATAAAAGGGAATGTGGGAGTTTATTCAAGAAGGCCTGATAGGGCTACGGCTGTAAAGTATGAAAACTTGAAAACTTGAAAACTTGATCTGACAACCAACAAAACATATGAAAGTCACTGGCACCTAAATACTAACTATACATCCGGAGGCAGAAATGTGACTTTTGTGTGGGTCATGCATTGAATCAATAGAATGGAACATTTACTCACGTTTTAGCGAAAGACAGATGGGTTATCCAGTTATTATTAGGGTTGATGTCTAACCAATGGCTTTCCTGTAATAATGCTTATGGCTGGTCAACGCACACACATTTGTTTTACTATCCTTGTGGGGACCAAAACATTTATTCCCTAACCCAAAAATAAACCTAAACCTAACACCTAACCCTAATTCTAACCCTATACATAAACCTAACCCCTAAGCCTAAAATTGCCCTTTTCCTTGCGGGGATCGGCGAAATGTCCCCACTTCTGGTCCCCATAAGGATAGTAAAAGCAACAAAAACAAAAAACACACACACACACACTCCATGAAGAACATGTAATCAGAGAGAGAGGGAGGGAGGGGGAGGGAGGGGGAGAAGTTTATTTGTGAATGTGTTTAGTTAGAGATTGGCGAGCGTCTGAGTGTACAATTATTTATTTGTTTCCAGCAGGTCAGGCAGTTGTTTCAACTGTGCTTTGATGGCTGTGTAGGGCAGTTTACACGGCGCTCTGGTTGGTTGGGCTATGCCGACAGTAGCCTGGGGCTACCAGAGAGGAGGAGGGTTGATAGATTCAGCCAACATAACATACATGTCCTTTAACAGGTTACTTGTTTGTTTGTTTGTTTTTTACATATTAGTTTTTGTATCCCAGCCCTCTTTTCAGACGCTAAGGGACGATTTCTTTGACACAGAGTAATTAAAAACAAACTCAGCAAGATGACATAGATGCACAACAGAAAATAATCATTCTCCTTATTCCACATTTGGTTGTGTCACAGCCTGAATTCAAAATGGATTAAAATAAATAAAAAATATTGCCTATCTACACATTATACCCCATAATGACAAAGTGAAAATATGTTTCTATAATTCTATAACTAATGTATTGGAAATTAAATACAGAAATATCGAATTTACATAAGTATTCACACCCCTGAGTCAAAACTTTGTAAATGCACCTTTGGCAGTGATTACTTTCTGGGTAAGTTGCTAAGAGCTTTCCACAAATAGATTGTGCAACATTTGCCCATTATTCTTTAAAAAATCTTCAAGCTTCGTCAAATTGTTTGTTGATCATTACTAGACAACCATTTTCATGTCTTGCCATAGATTTCAAGTAGAGTTAAGTAATAACTGTAATTTGGCCACTTAGGAACATTCACTGTCTTCTTGGTAAGCAACTCCAGTGTAGATTTGGCCTTGTAAGTTAGGTTATTGTCCTGCTGAAAGGTAAATTGATCTCCCAGTGTCTGGTGGAAAGCAGACTGAACCAGGTTTTCCTCTAGGATTTTGCCTGTGCTTAGCGCCATTCTGTTTGTTTTTTAGCCTGAAAAACACCCCAGTCCTTAACGATTACAAGCATACCCATAACATGATGCAGCCACCACTATATTTGAAAATATGGAGAGTGGTACTCAAAAATGGGTTGTATTGGTTTTACCCCAAACATAACACTTTGTATTCAGGTCAAAAAGTTAATTGCTTTGCCACATTTTTTTCAGTATTACTTTATTGTCTTGTTGCAAACAAGATGCATGTTTTGGAATGTTTTTATTCTGTACAGGCTTCCTTGTTTTCAGTCTCTCAATTAACTTAGTATTGTGGAGTAACTACAATGTTGTTGATCCATCCTCAGTATTCTCCTATCACAGCCACTAAACTCTGTTACTGTTTTAAAGTCACCATTGGCCTCATGTTGAAATCCCTGAGCGGTTTCCTTCCTCTCTGACAATTGAGGTAGGAGGGACGCCTGTGTCTTTGTAGTGACTGGGTGTATGCACACACTTTTTCAGTTCTGCCTACACATTTTCTACATGATTGAAGTCAGGGCTTTGTGATGACCACTACAATACCTTGACTGTGTTGTCCTTAAGCCATTTTGATTTGGAAAGGTTTTTGGGCTCATTGTCCATTTGGAAGACCCATTTGCAACCAAGCTTTAACTTCCTGACTGGTGTCTTGAAATGTTGCTTCAATATATCCACATAATTTTCCTCCTTAAGATGCCATCTATTTTGTGAAGTTCAACAGTCCACCCTGCAGCAAAGCACCCCCACAACATGATGCTGCCACCCCCGTGCTTCACGGTTGGGATGGTGTTCTTCGACTTGCAAGCCTCCCCCTTTTTCCTTCAAACATAACGATGGTCATTATGGCCAAACAGTTCTATTTTTGTTTCATCAGACTAAAGGACATTTCTCCAAAAAGTACGATCTTTGTCCCCATGTGCAGTTGCAAACCGTAGTCTGGCTTTTTGATGGCGGTTTTGGTGCAGTGGCTTCATCATTGCTGAGCGGTCTTTCAGGTTATGTCAATATAGGGCTTGTTTTACTGTGGATATAGATACTTTTGTACCTGTTTCCTCCAGGATCTTCACAAGGTCCTTTGCTGTTGATTTGGGATTGATTTGCACTTTTCGCATCAAAGTAGGTTCATCTCTAGGAGACAGAACGCGTCTCCTTCCTGAGCGGTATGACGGCTGCATGGTCCCATGGTGTTTATACTTGCGTACTACTGTTTGTACAGATGAACATGGTACCTTCAGGCATTTGGAACTTGCTCCCAAGGATGAACCAAACTTGTGGAGGTCTACAATAGTTTTTCTGAGATCTTGGCTGATTTCTTTTGATTTTCCCATGATGTCAAGCAAAGAGGCACTGAGTTTGAAGGTAGTCCTTGAAATACATCCACAGGTACACCTCCAATTGACTCAAATGATGTCAATTAGCCTATCAGAAGCATCTAAAGCCATGATGTCATTTTCTGGAATTTTCCATGCTGTTTAAAGGCACAGTCATACAGTGAATTATGAATGAAATGTACGGTGCGGCAGGGTAGCCTAGTGGTTAGAGCGTTGGACTAGTAACCGGAAGGTTGCAAGTTCAAATGCCCAAGCTAACAAGGTACAAATCTGTCGTTCTACCCCTGAACAGGCAGTTAACCCACTGTCGCAAGGCCGTCATTGAAAATAAGAATTTGTTCTTAACTGACTTGCCTAGTTAAATAAAAATCTGTAATCTGTCTGTAAACAATTGTTGGAAAAATTACTTATGTCATGCACAAAGTTGATGTCCTAACCAACTTACCAAAACTATAGTTTGTTGACAAGAAATTTGTGAAGTGGTTGAAAAACGAGTTTTAATGACTAAGTTTATGTAAACTTCTAACTTCAACTGTATGCATCTGTTGGTCACTGACACCTTAAAAAATAAGTTAGGGGCATGGATCAGAAAACCAGTCAGTATCTAGTGTGACCTCCATTTGCCTCATGCTGTGCAACACATCTCCTTCGCAAAGAGTTGGTCAGGCTGTTGATTTTGGCCTGTGGAATGTTCTCCCACTGCTCTTTAATGGTTGTGCGAAGTTGCTTAATATTGGCCGTGCATAATCATGCTGAACCATGAGGTGATGGTGGTAGATGAATGGCATGTCAACGGGCCTCAGGATATCGTCACGTTATCTCTGTCCATTCAAATTGCCATTTATTAAAATGCAATTGTGTTTGTTGCTTTATAATGACTAATCATTGCTTTATAAATTACCAGGGAAACCACAGGTGTCTTGACTATTATTACAATAACTGTTTCAGGATCAGCTGCCAATATCAGTATCATTATCTCTTTAACATTTCATTCCTCTACTTTTAGGGAGGAAAGGGAGAGGAGTTAGAGGAGGGGAAGAGAGGAATGGAGAAGAGAGGTAGAATTGGAAAAGACAGAGTGGGGGGGGGGAAGAGGGATCGAGTGAGAGGAAGAGCATGATTAGGGAGAGGGTGATTGTGGGAGAAAGTAATGGAAGGGCCTGCGAGAGGGAGAAAGGACAGGAGGGAGTGAATGTCCTGGGAAATGGATGAGTATTATCTACAGTAGCCCTGACCTGTTGAAGATGTTAGGAAATAGTTTCAGTAGAATCTTTCTGTCTGAAGAGTCTTGTCATCCAGCTGGCAGTAGTCTGGTGCCAGTCCTCAGGCTTTCCATCCTCCAGAAAACCTCCTGTCCTGTTTCCTCATTTCATAATCAAATCAAGTATTAATTTAGTCATATGGAAGCTTCACGTCTGATATCATTCAATCACATACTGTAAATGCTTTGCATTTCTTTCTTACAGTCTGGACTCTATGGCATTGCTTCTGTTTCAAGTCCTGATGAATGTTATATTCCTGCATATTGACATAAACATCTGTTGAAATGATCTGATTATCCAATACCTCTCTCTTTCTCTCTCTCATTCTTTTACTAGGAGGGAATCAGTTTAGAATTACACTAAAATGTAATTAAGAAGAACATCCTCTCCCACTCCCTGTGTGTGTGTGTGTGTGTGTGTGTGTGTGTGTGTGTGTGTGTGTGTGTGTGTGTGTGTGTGTGTGTGTGTGTGTGTGTGTGTGTGTGTGTGTGTATGTGTGTGTGTGTGTGTGTGTGTGTTAAGACACAGCTGTCACAGGTTGTCACAAAGATCTATCCTCCCTTTATTTTTTATTTAACCTTTATTTAACTAGGCAAGTCAGTTGAGATCAAATTCTTATTTACAATGACGGTCTACCAAAAGGCAAAAGGCCTCCTGCAGGGATGGGGGCAGGGATAAGAAAAAAAATATTATAAAAAAAATATAGGACAAAACACACATCACGATAAGAGAGACAACACTACATAAAGAGCGACTTAAGACGACAACACAGCATTGATAAACTGATTCAAAACTTCTAGCTTTAAAGACGAAAACTATTTTTGCATCTGACTCCAGTTCTCCATCAGCAATAAACTAAACTGAACAAAAATATAAACACAACATGTAAATGTTCGCCCCATGTTTCATGAGATTAAATAAAAGATCCCAGAAATGTTCCATATGCACAAAAAGCCTATTTTCTCTCAAACACTGTTAGTGAGAATTTCTCCTTTGCGAAGATAATCCACCCACCTGACAGGTGTGGCATATCAATAAACTGATTGAACAGCATGATCAAAAGGCCAATCTAAAATGTTCAGTTTCGTCACACAACACAACGCCACAGATGTCTCAAGTTTTGAGGGAGCATGCAACTGCACCACCCGCAACGCAGGACTTTCTAGAGGTTGGTGCGGTCTGCCCAACACATCATCGGGGGCAAACTACCTGCCCTCCAGGACTCATACAGCATCCCGATGTCACAGAACAACTAAGCAGATCATCAAGGACAACAACCACCGGTGCCACTGCCTGTTCACCGCGTTATCATCCATAAGGCGAGGTCAGTACAGGTGCATCAAAGCTGCGATCGAGAGACTGAAAAACTGCTTCTATCTCAAGGCCATCAGACTGTTAAATGACCATCACTAGGTGCCTTAATAATAAGTTTTATATTTGCTTAATAATCTTTACATTTGCTTTACTCATCTCATATGTATACTGTATTCTATTCTACTGTATTTAGTCTATACCACTCCGAAATTGCTCATCCTAATATTTATATATTCATTATTGCAATTATTTTACTTTTAGGTTGTGTGTATTGTGTGTATATCTGTGAATTGTTAGATATTACTGTGCTGTAGTAGCTAGAAACAAGCATTTCGCTACACCCGCAATAACATCTGCTAAACATGTGTATGTGACAAATAAATGTGATGTGTCACGATCGTCGTAAGGAACGGACCAAAATGCAGCGTGGTATGTGTTCATGATGATTTTTTAATTAAAGAAAGCAGTGAACACTGAATACAAACTATACAAAACAATAAACGAATAACGACCGTGAAGCTATAATGAGACCTGTGCTGACACAAGCAACTAACATAGACAATCACCCACAACCCAAAATGACAAAACAGACTACCTAAATATGGCTCCCAATCAGAGACAACGACTAACACCTGCCTCTGATTGAGAACCATATCAGGCTAAACACAGAAACAGACAAACTAGACATCCAACATAGAATGCCCACTCAGATCACACCCCGACCAAACAAAATATAGAAACATACAAAGCAAACTATGGTCAAGGTGTGACAATTTGATTTTTATTCTTCAACTGTAGGATCGTCTGAGGTGGTGCTGAGGAGTATTTCTGTCTGTAATAAAGCACTTTTTGTGTGGAAAAACTCATTCTGATTGGCAGGGCCTGGCTCCCCAGTAGGTGGGCCTGGCTCTCAAGTGGTGAGCCTGCGCCATCCAAGGCCTACCCATGTCTGTGTCCTTGCCCATTCATGTGAAATCCATAGATTAGGGCCTAATGAATTGATTTAAATTGACTGATTTCCTTATATAAAATACAACTAAGTATACATCTCTTGTTGCATGTTGTGTTTATATTTTTGTTCAGTATATAAATAAACTTAAAACCATCTCTCAGCCCATGTCCCTCAAAAGAGCACTGTGGTGAATGTACCACACTGTGGCGAATGCACAAACAGCATATACATCTAGATGCCCTTTCTTCCTCTCACCCAGTCTCCATGTCTCTTTCTCTTTCTCTCTCTTTTCTCTGACTTCTCTTCCTCTTTTTCCTTGCACCGCTATCCCACTCTGTCTTTTTTTCTCCTAAAGAAAAAGAAAACCAGCCGAGTGCTGATTCTTACAGACTTACAGTGCATTCGGAAAGTATTCAGACCCCTTCCCTTTTTCCACATTTTGCTACGTTACAGACTTATCCTAAAATTGATCAAATAAAATAAAATCCTGATCAATCTACACACAATACCCCAAAATGGCAATGTCAAAACAGGTTTTTAGACATTTTTGCAAATTTATTAGAAATAAAAAACAGAAATAGCTTATTTACTTTGTCTCTCAAATGTCGCTTTATGTCTCTCTCAAATGTCAATATGCCTTGTATACTGTTGTTTAGTATAGTTATCATTGTTTTAGTTTACTGTGGAGCCCCTAGTTCCATTCAACATGCCTCAGATACATCCTTTGTCCCACGTCCCACACATGCAGTGACCTCACCCAGCATAACTAGCACGTCCAGAGGTGCAACCTCTCTTTTATCATCACTCAGTGCCTGGGTTTACCTCCACTATACCCGCACCCCACCAGTCTGTACATTATGCCCGGAATCTATTCTACCACGCCCAGAAATCCGTCCCCAACGCACTCGATTTGATAGGTTTGATAGTTTTGATAGCCTTTAGCCGTACCCTCATTCTACTCCTCCTCTGTTCCTTGGGTGATGTGGAGGATAACCCAGGCCCTGCATATCCCCAGGCACGCAGGGCTTCAGTAACCGAAAAAGCCTTGGTTTCATGCATGTTAACATCATAAGCCTCCTCTCTAAGTTTGTTTTACTCACTGCTGTAGCACACTCCGCCAACCCTGAAGTCCTTGCCGTGACTGAATCCTGGCTTAGGAAGGCTAACAAAATTATGAGATTTCCATACCCAACTAGAACATTTTCCGTCAACATAGAACTGCCAAAGGCGGAGGAGGTGCAATCTACTCCAGAGATAGCCTGCAAAGTTTACTTATTTTCCACCATAATTTGCAAATAAATTCATTAAAACTCCTACAATGTGATTTTCTGGATTTTTTTTCTAATTTTGTCTGTCATAGTTGAAGTGTACCTATGATGAAAATTACAGGCCTCTCTCATCTTTTTAAGTTGGAGTACTTGCACAATTGGTGGTTGACTAAATACTTTTTTGCCCCACTGTATGTCGACTTTTCAGATCTTACTCTGAAAGGTTCCGTCACTCTAAACACAGATCAGATTTCTCTAATGTTTCATCTTTATATTTCTCTCTCTCTCACATCCTCTATCTCTCTATTCTCCCCAATATACTTTCTAAGTGTAGACATTCTGATCTGTATCAGCCCTGCTATGGGGCAGAGTTTTCCCTCTAGATACATTAGTGTGGTTGGTTGTGGAGCGCTGCCTGTGGTCCCTTAGACCTCACCATACTAAACTCACAGCGTACTTCTCATAGCTTATCAACCATCTCAAGTTACTTACAGAGAGGAAAGGAGAGGGATAAGGAGATGGACCGGCAAGAAGTAGAGTGGAGAAGAGAGGGAGAGGGGAGAACAGGAGAGGGAGAAGAGAAAGGAGTGGGTATAAGTAGAATGAAGAAGAGAGGGAGAGGGGAGAAGGGGAGGGGGAGAAGAGAAAGGAGTGGGTAGAAGTAGAGTGAAGAAGAGAGGGAGAGGGGAGAAGGGGAGGGGGAGAGGAGAAAGGAGTGGGTAGAAGTAGAATGAAGAAGAGAGGGAGAGGGGAGAAGGGGAGGGGGAGAGGAGAAAGGAGAGGGTAGAAGGGGAGGGGGAGAGGAGAAAGGAGTGGGTAGAAGTAGAGTGAAGAAGAGAGGGAGAGGGGAGAAGGGTAGAGGGAGAGGAGAAAGGAGAGGGGAGAAGTAGAGTGAAGAAGAGAGGGAGAGGGGAGAAGGGGAGGAGGAGAAGAGAAAGGAGTGGGTAGAAGTAGAGTGAAGAAGAGAGGGAGAGGGGAGAAGGGGAGGAAGAGAAGAGAAAGGAGTGGGTAGAAGTAGAGTGAAGAAGAGAGGGAGAGGGGAGAAGGGGAGGGGGAGAGGAGAAAGGAGAGGGAAGAAGGAGATTGTGTATCCGTTTCTACATTCCCCAAAACAAATCACTTTTAATCATTGTTTCCTGTGTCGGCACTAATGGTTGTAGATTTTAATTGCAGTCAGTCTAGAAGAGTGGGCGATGGAAGGAGAAAGAGAGAGAGAGAAGTTGGACAATCAGAGCAATCAGCACTATTGGAAATAAAAGTTGAATAAACTGAAAGAGTATATCAAACTATATCAAACTGTGTATATTACAGGTCTTGCAGGTCTCTATTGTTTTTTTTTGTCTCATACAGTAGACCTATTACAGTATCAAAGTACAAATACTATTTCAACAAGTACCGTCCAGAACTTTACCCTTTACCACCCAGAGTCTGACTGAGCGACATTGAGGATCCGGAAAGTCAATCCCTGAAAGGTCGATCCCTGATTTAGTCGATGCCTTAAGCTTGCAGTCAGTGTGAAATTCTCAGGTGATAGGTTAGAAGTGTTGCACAGCAGCAGGCTCTCTTCAGCTTCAGGTCTGAAGATCAAACGGTAGTCTGCAATACTTAGGGTGTCAAAGTAATATTCTTAGAATACAGCCATATTATTGGTAAGTTGTGTTTAGAAGAGCCAGTAGAATGCTCAGTTTTATGAATAAAGCCATTGAATTGAAGATCGAAGATCTCTGTCCGCTGGTGGGTCAAACTCGGTCTCTGCTTCTGTGTTAGTTGTAACAGATTTAAACTACTGGCTTCAGGGCGGCAGGATCGCGGCAGGGTAGCCTAGTGGTTAGAGCGTTGGACTAGTAACCGGAAGGTTGCGAGTTCAAACCCCCGAGCTGACAAGGTACAAATCTGTCCTTCTGCCCCTGAACAGGCAGTTAACCCACTGTTCTTAAGCCGTCATTGAAAATAAGAATTTGTTCTTAACTGACTTGCCTAGTTAAATAAAGGTTAAAAAAAATATATCTGTTCCCTCTCATTTATTTTACAGCTCAATGTTGCAATGATGATGGCCTTGTGATGTTCAGCTCCATATCTACTCATCTCTGTTTTCTGTGAATTTTGGAGGGTCTGAAGTGTCAGAGTAGAGAGAGTAGAGTGCAATGGTAAAGGTGTGTCAAGATGTCACTGATTAAAAATTGGATTATGACAGACCAGGGTCCAATTTTATGTAAAAAGGTGCACTACATGACCTAAAGTAGTACTCTTCTGGGAAGGCTTTTCTGCTAGATGTTGCTGCGGGGACTTGCTTCCAATCAGCCCAAAGGTGTTCGATGGGGTTGACCTCAGGGCTCTGCACAGGCCATCAAGTTCTTCCACGCCGATGTCGACAAACCATCTCTGGATCGACCTCGCTTTGTACATGGGGAAAACAGGAAAGGGAAAGGTGAAACAGGAAAGCGTCTTCCACAAACTGTTGCCACAAAGTTGGAAGCACGGAATCGTCTAGAATTGCATTGTATGCTGTAACATTAGCCCAAGCCATGAAAAACAGCCCCAGACCATTATTCCTCCTCCACCAAACTTTACAGTTGGCACTGCATTCGGCAGGTAGCGTTCTCTTAGTAAACCCGCTACAATCACGCAGTACAGTGTACAACTAGCAGTTTAGCAGTTACACCGGCAGGCCCCGCTGGCCATACATTTATAAAACCGAAAGCTTACATTGAGTGAGTTCCAGTATTGGGTAACCTTAACCAGCTAGCTAACATAAACAGCATTCCTCTCTGTTTGAGCCTGGCGTTTGACTAGGCTTTTAGCTAGCTGCATTAGCTAGCTTAGTAAGTGAAAGTGAAAATCATAAAAATAAATATAGCTGGACCTCTCTCTCGCTCTATCTCTTTCTGTTGCTTCTCCTTAATTTTGTAAGAAATTAATTTGTTCAAAAGTATTCAATTATTCTCTTTCTCTCTCCGAGTCAACTACTCACTACATTTTATGCACTGCAACGCTAGCTAGCTGTAGCTTATGCATTCAGTACTAGATTCATTCTCTGATCCTTTGATTGGGTGGACAACATGTCAGTTCATGCTGCAAGAGGTCTGATAGGTTGGAGGACGTCCTCTGGAAGTTCTCATAATTATTGTGTAAGTCTATGGAAGGTGGTGAGAATGATGAGCCTCCTAGGAGTCTCCACTGGTGTGTGTGTGCACCCTTTCTCTCTTCCTTCTGCAGGACTTTTATGGATCCAGGTGCAACTGTTTTGGCTATCACAGCTGCAACCTAACTATTTAACATGACTAAATGAGAAGTTATTGGACAATGACTGTGAATTGAACTATGAACATTGAACTAAACTCAGCAAAAAAAGAAACGTCCCTTTTTAAGTACCCTGTCTTTCAATTATAATTTGTAAAAATCCAAATAACTTCAGAGATCTTCATTGTAAAGGGCTTAAACAGTTTCCCATGCTTGTTCAATGAACCATAAACAATTGAAAACGTAGGACACTAAAGAGGCCTTTCTACTGACTCTTAAAAACACCAAAAGAAAGATGCCCAGGGTCCCTGCTCATCTGCGTGAACGTGCCTTAGGCATGCTGCAAGGAGGCATGAGGACTGCAGATGTGGCCAGGGCAATAAATTGCAATGTCTGTACTGTGAGACGCCTAAGACAGCGCTACAGGGAGACAGGACGGACAGCTGATTGTCCTCTCAGTGGCAGACCACATGTAACAACACCTGCGCAGGATCAGTACATCTGAACATCACATCTGCGGGACAGGTACAGGATGGCAACAACAACTTACACCAGGAATGCACGATCCCTCCATCAGTGCTCAGACTGTCCGCAATAGCCTGAGAGAGGCTGGACTGAGGGCTTGTAGGCCTGTTGTAAGGCAGGTCCTCACCAGACATCACCGGCAACAACGTCGCCTATGGGCACAAACCCACTGTCGCTGGACCAGACAGGACTGGCAAAAAGTGCTCTTCACCGACGAGTCACGGTTTTGTCTCACCAGGGGTGATGGTCGGATTTGCGTTTATCATTGAAGGAATGAGCGTTACACCGAGGCCTGTACTCTGGAGCGGGATCGATTTGGAGGTGGAGTGTCACAGCATCATAGGACTGAGCTTGTTGTCATTGCAGGCAATCTCAATGCTGTGTGTTACAGGGAATCCTCCTCCCTCATGTGGTACTCTACCTGCAGGCTCATCCTGACATGACCCTCCAGCATGACAATGCCACCAGCCATATTTCTCGTTCTGTGCGTGATTTCCAGCAAGACAGGAATGTCATTGTTCCGCCATGGCCAGCGAAGAGCCCGGATCTCAATCCCATTGAGCACGTCTGGGACCTGTTGGATCAGTGGGTGAGGGATAGGGCCATTCCCCCCAGAAATGTTTGGGAACTTGCAGGTGCCTTGGTGGAAGAGTGGGGTAACATCTCACAGCAAGAACTGGCAAATATGGTGCCGTCCTTGAGGAGGAGATGCACTGCAGTACTTATTGCAGCTGGTGGCCACACCAGATACTAACTGTTACTTTTGATTTTGACCCCCCCCCCCCCCCACAAATATTTACACATGTTAAGTTTGCTGAAAAGAAACGCAGTTGACAGTGAGAGGACGTTTCTGCTCCAGTGTTACCGTTACTGTGTGCCACTAGGTGTGCTGTCATGGTAGCTTTTGTTATATTCAGGTGTCTCGACTAGCATTGCGGAAGTTCTACCCACCTGGCGGCCTGGAATTGGCTGATATCTATCTGCATTGGCAGGACATCGTTGTGTTCACAAGCCACTTACCTGAGGTCCTCCTGTGTGTTTCAGTCTCGAAGCAAAGCTGCCGCCGCTGCTGATTCCTTACCAAATCCAAATCCAATACTGACAAACCCACGCTCTCTATCCCAGTTTGCCCACAATTGTTTTCTGTAGTTCTTTATTGGTGTGAGTGTCATTTACCGTTTGTTTTCACATGCCACTTACCTGAGGTCATCCTGTGTGATCCAGCTAGTGTTACTCGCATCCCATTTATCCAATTTCCCTTATGTGTTCCTTGCCTCTACCAGAGAGCTAACTGGCTGACTACAGTGGAGCTGCAGGCCACTGACATCACCAGGCAATGTTCCCACACCTCAGCTGCATAGTGTTGTGTACTGACTGTACACCATGACAGTGAAGCCTATAGAGCTGTTTGTACCGTGTCAGTGTGAAAAGTAGGGAATTAGCTAGGGAAACCGACAGATCAATAACGTTACATTGTTATACTGACTGTGATTTAGGTAAAAAATAATATCTAACGTTAGCCAACTTTTGGTTTGCTCTATGGTACATCAACTGGCGAAAACTACCCAAGTTAATTTACTTCTGTTAAAACAAGACAAAACAAAGGCTACAAAACATTTCCATACACACATCAGCTGTTAGATACTGCTACCTGACAGATAGCTAGAGGCTAGAGCTGATCTGGCTGTGGTAGCTACTTGCTAGCTAGCTAGTTCACATTAGACAGAACTTCAGTTGAGAGGGGACGAAACATTCACTAACATTACATGTCCGTTACCCTACTAGCTCTGCACTGGGAATTATATATTTTTTTCAGTAAAGTCAAACAGCTGTTACCTTGCCAGCTACATCAGCCAAATAAAGAGTAGCCAGTGTCTTCTCTGCTTGTTTTTACAACTCGGAAAAAAAGCATAACACACACAGACAAACAGCTGCCTCTGTTTGCATGATCTGTGGTGTCCGAGTGGTCCTAAATCCAGTCCTCTAAAACCACTAAGCAGCCTACCCGATCGCTCTGAGGCGTCCGCCTGGTCCTAAAGCAGACCGATGCTGCTTTTTGTAGCACAGTGCAATGATAAAACTGGGGGGTGGTAAAATGCTTTTTCAGAATGTGGGGGGGTCATGTCCCCCCCGTCCCCAGTGAAAGTTGTACCCCTGTTATTTGCATACACAAAATGACCTTTCATTTTTATAGTGGTTGTGGTAACTGTGGTGCCTGCATATTTCCCTTCCCCCGCTGGTGGTGGTGCAAAAGCAGATTTTCCATCCCCCATGAGCTTCCTGCACTCATGCTTGTGATGATGTTGCCGCTCGCTCTCATGCTCATGCTGCTCTGGTACAAGAGCGCAGGCGGATTAGTCCCAGTAAAACCGGAACTAGCAAGATGGCAAAAGCCATGAAATGGCATAATGCGATCGCGATTAGATTACGTCGAAAACAACGGTCGGACATCTTGGACGCTGTCTCTTTTAACCTCTTTTTACCTCTTTTTTACCTACACCAATGATCTGAATGCATCTCGGTTTATCATCCCAGCTCTACTGTAGGTGTCCTGAGAATGCGTCCACTTAATATCTAAAGTTGCACATCTTTCTTGTTACCTAAGACACCCTGATGTTACAATTCTGGCAACCTTGAGATGTTGTGCGGCACATATACATCGAATAGAAAAAAGATGAATGAAGGAAAATGTATGCCATTTGATTCCAAAAATGTTAAGTTTGAATCCAGCGACAGAACATTTTTTCGTATATTTTTGTCCCAAGCCTATCCCTATCCCTAACCCTAACCCTTACCTCAACCATTCAGAGTTAATGCCTAACCTTAAGAATTCGGAGGGCATGCCTAAACCTAACCCTAACCTTAAACATTTGGAGTTATGCCTAAACTTAACCTTAAATACAAATACAAAAGTCCCTAATACAAAATTAGACTTTTGCAGCAACTTCAAAATTTGACGTTTGAGAAACATGGACGAACGTCTAATTCTGACGTGAGACTGTGAGAGCTAGTTGCTAATATGACCTCTATAGAAAGATGAGACTCACAAACACGATGCTGTTCTCCATTTGACTCTACCATCCCCGCAAGTGTCATGGAAGTGAATGGGGCATTTCCAACTCAAAGGTCTTTCTGAGCTTTCTTATATCTCTCAGATATAGGACAGACACTCCAAAACATACTTCCTTCTGATTTATTTTTGGACTAACTGTTCCTATATATGAATCTGTAATTCAGTGCATTACTATGGGCTAATAGCAGTAAGGCCAAATTCAATGTTTCATCAAATAATTGCTTAATATATTTTTTATACCTACAGGGGTCCTAAAATGTAAAATAAAATAGCTAAATGATCCTTAATATGACCATCATAAAACAATTCCATATGTTAACTTAGTATAAACCCAGGCCCTTTAGACCTTATGGGTTTTAATTAAATATGGAATAATTGTTTCTTTATTTCACTGCAAAGAGTGTGTACCTACCTATTTTTTATATTCATTACAGATTGCTTTTGGTCTATGCACCAAAAACAACCAAAGATAAGATTCTACAACTAGACCGGATCCACCTTTTTTATCGAGCTCCATATCTACTTCTCTTTTTCCTCTGAATCGCTGAGGGCCTGTGGTAAAGATCACTAATGAGTCATGACATCACTGATAAAAAATACTGATTACAACAGTATCGCGCAACTGTTAGTTGTAAATGTGTTCACTTAACTTCAGCAGTCCTGCTGGTATTTGTTTCTTTGGCACTTACTTGGTCAATTATCATGTGTCTCATTAAAGACACATGGTTCTTTCAGGGGAAGGGAAATGATAGGCTACAATAACTTTGCTCAGGATCATACACGCTGCAAATTACGTGTAATTATAAGTTCCTTGAATTTTCTTTAGCGGGTGCCTTTTCATTATCTGGATAGACACTTGTAGTTTGTACCTAACATTTCACCAATCAAAGCAGTGGAGTGGGTAGTGAAGCAAAACTTTAGTGGTCAAAACCATTTTGGTAAAAAAAAATGCACCCTATTTATTTATTTGCTCCATGGCTCAGCTGGTCAAATGGACACAAGGCAGTTTGGCTCATCTCAGTTACGAAGAGGAATACATATGCAGCTCTTTCTGATTAATAAACAATGCCATGCTGGTGGGTGGTAACATTCAAATAAAACCTGCCCTGAAACAAAATTGTATATCATAGGAAAAGACACTGCATTCACATGGATTTGCACAAAGTGGGCAGTTCGGATTTGTCACTTCAAGCCCAAATACAGTATATCATACTTTGACTACAGTACATAACAGCAACCCCTAATGGTCATGTGCATAAAAACAACTTCAATATTGTAAAGCATGGCCTAAGGAAAGCAATACTAAACCATCATCTGCCTGATTACACAGAAGAATACAGGGGTACATGTTAGGACAATAGAGCTTTTTATAGTGTTACGGAGTAATCCCTGTATGTGGTCAAGTTAGTATGTTTCATATCCACTCCGGTGGTGAATGCAGTTATCTATTATTATCAATGGTTGTGAACACAGGTCTTATTAACGGCTACGGCTCTGGACACCTAGGGAGTCTGGGTCAGTCTGTAGCTTGACTCTCTGACACACATGACCACACAGGTTGACCGTAAATCTGAGAGAGAGAGAAAGAGAGAGAGTGAGAGACAACAGTAAAGTTGGATAAATGAAACGCAGTCTCTGCTCTTTATCTTCAGTGGCTGGTCATTAGTTGTGTCTGTGTGAGGTTCGTAGACTCTCGTAGACTCACACGGTTCAGTCTACGATTCCCCATCTCATTCATTACATTCATTTGTGCAGCTCGTTGTAAATCTAAAAGTATTTTTCCTTGGGATGGTTCATTAGATCAGAGCTTAGGGAGACACAGAAACTAATACCAGATGGTAGTTAGAACAGGAGAACCCCAATTATTGAGTGCACACAGGGAGAGGGAGAGGGAGAGATTTTCAATGTTTGTTTATTTAAAAGGGAAATAGCCTGGAATGTCTGACATTTGAGAATCACTAGAGGCCAATAAGGATCAATATATTTGTCTTAGATTAGAATCAATATATGCATCTTCTGAATCAACATATTTACGTTACATCAGGATCTGTATATTTATGTTACATTATGTCTGGGATTCTTAGACTGTTTCACAATGTCTGCCTCTCCTCCAGCAGCCATGTCCCACTGTGTACCCCAATCTCTGTGCCCCAGTCTTTTCCCCCAATCTCTGTGCCCTAGTCCTCTGTTCCCCAGCCCTCTCCATCTCTACCCCAATCTCGCTCCCCCAGACATCCCCCTCTCTTCCCAATTTCTGTCCCCCAGTCCCCTCTACCTCTCCCCCAGTCCCCTCTACCTCTCCCCCAGCCCTCTCCATTTCTACCCCAATCTCTTTCCGCCAGACATTCCTCTCTCTCCCCAATCTCTGTCCCCCAGCTCTCTCTCTGCCTCTCCCCTGGACCCTGACCCCCTGTGATCTCAGGAGACTTCACTCTGGTCTGTTACAAGTACAGTCAGTTAACTGATGACTTCGGCCCAGTGATAATCACACCACTCTTCACAGGATGCATGACATTAAAAAGAGGGTAAGTCGAGAGAGAGGGAGAGAGAGAGAGAGAGAGAGAGAGAGAGAGAGAGAGAGAGAGAGAGAGAGAAAGTGCCGTGTAGAGGTGATCAATCACTAGATGTGAGAGTGAGTGACACAAAACACAGGCACACAGTGTTTTAGTCTTCAGTGATGGCTCCATACATAGCTGTTATTCTTGAATGTTTATGCACTCTCTCTCTATAAACCTGGACACCTGGCAACCCCTCTTCATAGACTATATCCTCCCAGTTTGTGTGTATATTACATCTCTATTGCGTGTGTATATTTAAACATGTACCTCATGTCCCCAGCTTTCATTAATGCAAATGTAAATATCAGTCACTCTGGAACAGAGCAGCAGTATGAGGTTGAGTGCGTGTCCGTGCTTTCGTGTGTGTTCTGCCGTGCGGCATATAAAGACATCACAAGTGGTGACCTCATCACCTCATCAACCACTCAGAGCACATCCAGCTGGCCTGTCAGGATAATATTAGAATAACTTCCATCCTTGGGAAAGAGACATAATTCCAAATCCTAACACTCCACATCTCCATGCCTACCACAGCCGACAGGTGACAAAAACCCACATCACAATGACACTGCAAAGCACCATCAATACCATTCAGCAACATAGGCTTACTACAAAGACATATGAGAGGGTTCTCCCAGACTCCACAGCATGTGAACGCCATGTCCCTTGTCTTCCACTGCAACCTGTTAGAGAGGACTCCCCTGACAGGAGGAAGCCGGGGATCTGGTCTGCTGTTTCAAGATGAAAACTTTATATTCTGCTCCATATGAGCCATACTTGCTTCCTGTACTCCACTGAAAAAGGGAAACCCATACGACGGATGCAGCACTGTGACTCCCTGGTAGTCCACACATTGAGGTGTTACTGCAGCCACACCTTGTTCTGAGCAGTATCCCACAGGTGGAGGAGAGTGGCCATAGTGTCCATGCTGCATAGTAGGCAGGTGTGGGGCTCGCATAGGCTCCAGAGAGGGGGTATAATCAACATGGAAGTAGTCCACTGGATACCCCAGAGCCATGTTCCACTGGACCGCAGGTGGGCAGTGTGGAAAGTACCCTGTATGGTCTCTGTGGGCCGCCATACAGTCAGCAAAGTCACAAATCCTTCTCGAAGGACCACTCCTTTTGGGCACGCACACCATCCCACAAGTCCAAAGATATGAGGGAGTTCAGTTGTTTACGGGTAGAGACAGAGATGTTGCTCTCTGCCACTGATTGAGGGAGACTGACAGTATTGTGTGCCTGTATAGTCAAGAGGATCAGATCTTTTGCCAATTATTTGCATATCTGAAACCAATCAGATCGTTTCCCTAATGTGTAAACAGCAAAAAAAAACACATGGAATCTGATCTTTTGATTTCCAATTTATACCACCTCCATATGTGGATATGAATCCGATCTTTTGCCCAAAGTGAGTAGTCCAAAATTATATCACAAAAGAAACACCTGGTGAGAAAATCTCCCCCACCAGAACACCGAAATGGGAGCAGTGAACGGAACGCGGGAAGTCCCACCCAGAACACAGTGGTGCCGGATCAACTGCAGGCAATGGCCGACTAGAGGGGGAGACACAGACATTTCCACAAGATTAAAGCAGAGGAACAGCTCTAACAGATGGAATTATTTGGTTTGCGCTCCAATCTGGGAAACACTGTTATTACACGTAAACGGTATAGGCTAAATGTCTACAGTACAACAATCGTAGAGTGAACAGTGATTGGTACAAGCTCTTTCTAAGCTCTGTCAGTTACATGCACCTGGACTGGCTCCCTTTCCCCGGCCCCTCCTATCCGGCTTCTGAACTGCAGAGCTCCACTCACAACCACGGCACAGTTTGTTACTTCTCTCGAACCCAAGGCAAAAATGTCTCTCAAACATTCCACAATGCCCACTCACTCACTCATTCACACACCTGTAGACAATTAGGACCAATTGGTCTCGAGAATGTCAGCTATGGGTGCGCTACTGTGTGGGGACTGTAGGGCATATGTAGGTGTAAAAGACAGATCAGAACTGCATCAGGCCTGCAAAGCAAATATCTGGAAAAAACAGAGGTTCTTTTTTTAGTAATTAATCAGAGCAATAACTCTATGACGAAACCACAGCCTTGACAGTGTTCTGATGTTGTTTTGAAATCCAGTTGTCTCTGTGCTGCCGGTTTCTGCTATTCAAGTCAGGTCTGTTTTAGGAGATGATACAACGCTGTGAGGGTGAAGTGTGTATTTAAGAAGGTGGAGTGTGTGTTTAAGTGGGTGAAGTGTGTGTTTAAGAGGGTGAAGTGTGTATTTAAGAGGGTGAAGTGTGTATTTAAGAGGGTGAAGTGTGTATTTAAGAGGGTGAAGTGTGTGTTTAAGAGGGTGAAGTGTGTATTTAAGAGGGTGAAGTGTGTGTTTAAGAGGGTGAAGTGTGTGTTTAAGAGGGTGAAGTGTGTATTTAAGAAGGTGGAGTGTGTATTTAAGAGGGTGAAGTGTGTGTTTAAGAGGGTGAAGTGTGTATTTAAGAGGGTGAAGTGTGTATTTAAGAGGGTGAAGTGTGTGTTTGAGGGTGAAGTGTGCGTTTAAGAGGGTGAAGTACAGTATGTGTGCTGTTCTAAACAAACTGACGCTGAAGGCATTACTGGGTTTTATTAAATTCTCATTGACAGTAAAGCAGCAGGGACCCACACACACACACACACACACACACACACACACACACACACACACACACACACACACACACACACACACACACACACACACACATACACACACCCTCATGCTGCGACCCAATTATGCTCCAGCACATGGAAGCTA
The DNA here is from genome assembly GCF_057628025.1 of Oncorhynchus mykiss. NCBI lineage: Eukaryota > Metazoa > Chordata > Actinopteri > Salmoniformes > Salmonidae > Oncorhynchus > Oncorhynchus mykiss. The sequence goes on along the minus strand of NC_143023.1, from coordinate 74,606,620 downwards.
TTGAGTGTGAAATTGAAAGCAGGGACTGAGACGCTGTTAGAAGGTCAGTGCGTTTATAATGGCCATCCACAGGTTCCTCATCCACACAGAGTCTACTAGGAGACATACAGGAACTCAACAAACACGTGTGACACAGTCCATTCCTCTCACGGTGTATTCAGGATTTGAATTTGTGTACATACTCCACAAAGCACGTTTAATAGCATTGATCCACCAAGAACAAGGCATTTGGAAGGCAATTTCATTGTGTGATGCTAATAAGCCATCTCACTACATACTGTATGCATCAGTAGAGGCTCCTCAGAGGAGGAAAGGGAGGACCATCCTCCTCAGTGGATTTCATAAAAATAGTGAAATATTTCAAAAATGATCCTTTCAAATATATTCACGTCACCAAATAATTGATTAAAACACTCTATTTTACAATGAAGGTCTACAATAACCATGGTGTAGCCGGAGGAAAGCAAGTTTCCATCCTCCTCAGAGTACATTGCCTTCAATACAAAACCTAGGAGGCTCATCATTCGCACCCCCTTCCATAGACTTACACAAAAATGATGTGAACTTCCAGAGGACGTCCTCCAACCTATCAGCGATCTTGCAGCATGAACTGACATGTTGTCCACCCAATCAAAGGATCAAAGAATGAATCTAGTACTGAAAGCACAAGCTACAGCTAGCTAGCACTTCCGTGCATAACATGTAGTGAGTAGTTGACTCAGAGAGAGAGAAAAACAATAGTTGAACAGTTTTGATCAAAAATGAAGGAGAAGCGAGAGAGAGAGAGATAGCTATATTTCATATATTTTTTTGCATTAGCTAACAAATGCAGCTATCTAGGTTTAGCCTACTCAAGCACCTGGCTCAAACAGCTATGTTAGCTAGCTGGCTATGACTATCCAACACAACACTGGAACTATTACAAGTCAAGGTAAGCTATTGGCTTTACTAATTTATTGCCAACGGTGCCCACCGGTGTAACTGCTAAACTGCTTACTGACTGTACACTGTACTGCATGATTGTAGCGGGTTTACTAACGTGTTAGTTCTATTAGCTATGTTGACTATGACGTTATTTTGGCTAATATGGTGACAACGATGTAGGCTCTGTGTAGCTGTTATTATATGGTTTGGCTTGGTAAGGTTTTTTCAGCTGGTCATTTATAGCTGATATGCATTGAAGTCCACAAGCGAAAGGAAAAGGTGAGAGGAGGAGAGCACGTAGATGCGAGAAGAAATAAAACGTGGCTTCTATGAAAGTGAGCTGTGTTTACGTGTGATCAGGCGTGTATTCATTCTGCCAATTCTGTTTAAAAAGGATTCTTAAACTGAAGCAAACGGAACAAAACGAGGATAAACATACCTGAATTTATCCAATAGAGACTCTTGTTTGCAACTGTTGGACTAATGAATTACACCCTAGATCAGCTAGACGCAGGCAAGAAGGGCGCAAGGCGGTATTGAATGTGTCACTACCTGTCACCTCAAATTTTTATCTCGTCTTGTGTGCACCTACGTTGTAAACTTTCATTCGTAGGCTAGGTATTAGCAACCTCTTGATAGGTACAGGGAAAATGCAAGTATCATGTAGTAGCCTAAACCTATCGATGTTACATTCATCCAATATGCTGTAATAGAAATAAGGCCTTCCCCATCTTAAACAGTACTGACCGCCACTGACATCAATTGACATTTGATAATAATTTAACATGATAATGATGTTTTTCTTTCTATTCTGTGGACTATATAAATCCTGTCATCCATCATACTCTGATAGTTCATACTCTGATTTTTTTGCAACTTTTCTCTAATATAATTCCTGATGACATTTTTGGCACTTATGCAAAACAAAATGTGATGCTTGAGGGAAGAGCTAATTACTATAATGATGTTTGATAAGTAGAGCTGGAGAATGTAACGTATAATGTGTAATGTATAACTCACCAGACACAAGTGAAGCTTGGCCTAGGCTGACCTAGTAATTAATATAAATATTACAGCTCTGATATACACAGGAAAATCAGAGTGAGAATGAAAAGAAAGGAAGCTGAAGTGCTAATCAAGCTAGGGATACAATAAGGGAGATGGGCTTCATAGTGCTGTGAGGAGTGACTAGAAGAGAGGGCTTTCAATATGTTTTCATACTGTAAATACATTGCAGACACACCTGTGAAGTGAAGATGTACTTAAATAGTTACCTGAAAGCTGGTCACAGAGAGATAGGCAAGCCACAAAGAGGCAAGGCGAGATGAGAAGAGAAAGACAGGAGCACAAAGACAGAGAGAGGACAAGAGGTGCATGTCATCAGTTCCTGTGTATATTTACGTGGCGTAGGTCACTTCTACCCCCTACTGTCCCCAGGTTAGTAATAGGCACGCTGGGACTGTAGGTCTCCTCTACACTCTCCTTTCCCTAGGTTAGTGATAGTGATAGCTAAGCCGGGGCTGTAAGTCTCCTCTCCCTTCCTCCTTTACCCAGGTTGGTGATAGGCAAGCTGGGGCTGTAGCTCCAGGGGTCAGTCCCTCTCTGGGTCTCTTCTACATATAGGACACCCTGTAGAGTCTGGACTTGAACCCTCACAGCTCTCTTCTTTTAACTCTACTGTTCTTTTCTTCCTCTCGTTAGTCACCGACCACCTCTGATGACAGCAGACCAGCTGTATGGCACAGGGACTAAGTTCATACTGTCATCACACAGTTAGTACTACTACTGTGTGATGTCTGGTCTGTTTCACGGGCTTCTCTCTACTGTCACCACACACTTAGTGAGTAAAGAGAGGATCTGTAAAATACTTCTTATTGAAGTGCTCTGTCGGGGGTTTTGAAGGCTGCTGAGATCCATCTGTCTTCTTTTTCTATCTATCTGTTCATAGACCACTGTTGAAGTCCACTGTTGAAGCCCTCTCCTGTATAAAGTTGTTACTGCAGGTACAGGCCGTGATGCTGAGACTCTTCTGCCAAGACACCACTAGAGGACTGTGTTGTATCTGTTAATTGTCTCAGACCCGTCTGCCTTTCACAGCATTTTTTTCTCTCACCGGCACTAAGTCGATTAATATTAGAGTTCAAACACCTGGTTTTCCTTGTAGAAATCAGTTTGTTATAAAAAGGCGAAGATTAAAATAAGCAGGACTGAAGCTGTGCAGTGCTGCTAAACACTGATGTTTTTGGCTCAGAACTAGGTGAAGTGGAGGACATGATGGATACAAGTTATCGCTGAGCTAAGATCTAGGATAATATAACCAGGCATCATAACCGTAGATATAGAACACAGAGTATAGACACACTGATATATTGTATGTGATCATGACATAAACATAAGGATGTAAAACAAAACGGACACAGAATTCATCATCCAGACCAGTACCGTCTCCAACCTTGATTATCTAATTTTGTGTAATGACATAGAAACAACGGAGAAATATAATATTTGACAACAATTTACAACACACACACACACAACATTAATGTCAGAGGGCCTCAGAGGGAAAACACATGCAAATGACCAGCACGGTAATTAAAGTTCTAGCTAAATTGTTTAAAGGCTCACTGAACTGGTGCGGCTGAAATTGTTGTAGTTTTTCATAGCTGTGGTAAATTAGGCAAAGATGGAATATATAAAAGCTGCATATGAGATGTGGAAGGACCACCAGGGGGCAGGCTGATCCCACGGATAGTATCCCAGCCCGGCATGTGAGTCAAGGTGATCAGACGCAATTAAGCAGAGCTGACAGTACTAATGACCTATTCTCTTACCCTTACAAGAGAGAGGAGAGAACCGGCAGTGGGGGAGATGGCAGAAAAAAAGAGTGATTGCTTCTCCAAAGGAGAGAACTTACTGGACGGGAAGGGAGAAGAAGGGGACAAACTACCTCTTGGGAATGACAACCACAGATCCGCACCACCACCCGAAGGGAGCTCTCCAACAACGGATAGTTGGACAACTACAATTACCTAGGTGTCTGGTTAGACTGTAAACTCTCCTTCCAGACCCACATCAAACATCTCCAATCCAAAGTTAAATCTAGAATTGGCTTCCTATTTCGCAACAAATCATCCTTCACTCATGCAGCCAAACATACCCTTGTAAAACTGACCATCCTACCAATTCTCGACTTCGGCGATGTCATTTACAAAATAGCCTCCAATACCCTACTCAACAAATTGGATGCAGTCTATCACAGTGCCATTCGTTTGTCACCAAAGCCCCATATACTACCCACCATTGCGACCTGTACGCTCTCGTTGGCTGGCCCTCGCTTCATACTCGTCGCCAAACCCACTGGCTCCATGTCATCCACAAGACCCTGCTTGGTAAAGTCCCCCCTTATCTCAGCTCGCTGGTCACCATAGCATCACCCACCTGTAGCACGCGCTCCAGCAGGTATATCTTTCTGGTCACCCCCAAAACCAACTTCTATTTTTCACATTCATCTACTGCAAATCATCCATTCCAGTGTTTTACTTGCTATATTGTATTTACTTTGCCACCATGGCCTTTTTTTGCCTTTACCTCCCTTATCTCACCTCATTTGCTCACATCGTATATAGACTTGTTTATACTAGACTGTATGTTTGTTTTACTCCATGTGTAACTCTGTGTCGTTGTATGTGTCGAACTGCTTTGCTTTATCTTGGTTCCTTGTTCCTGTAAAGAAGAAGATTTTGTGTTTTCCTTGTGAGATCATCTTTGATTGTGTGGGAATCTTTGAGAAGAAAGAAATGCCTCAATAGAGAACATTGTTCAATGTAAGAACCTGCTCCCAACTGGTTTATTCCACCTTTCCGCTTTAGAGCAGCCTCAAAGTACTTAGTCCACTCACATTGGTGGAGAATGCAGGGATTAGGTGGACAAGTTACACAAGGATAAGTGAGGAAAACAAAAATCTACTTGTAGACACAGAGGAACAATTCAAGAAAGATGGATAACGCTCTACTACAACAGTTGATCACGGCACAGCAGACAACCATAGAAATCATGCAACAACAGCTGAGCCAGCGAGAAGAACCGAGAGTGAAGCCAAGAGCGGCTGCTCACGCCGTCTTACCTTGCCTTTCAAAGGAGGATGATATTGAGTCTTTCATCATGATGTTCGAAAGGACAGCCACAGAATGGGCGAGTGCGTTAGCACCTCTTTTGACCGGGATAGCCCAGGAAGCCTGCTGTGATCTGAAGCCCCGCGAAGCTGCTGACTATGGGCGACTAAAAAATTAGATACTGTCCCAGTACTAGCTGACCTCCCGTGACAATGGACCTAAAATTGAAGTCGGAAGTTTACATACCCTTAGCCAAATACATTTAAACTCAGTTTTTCACAATTCCTGACATTTAATCCTAGTAAAATCCTAGCTCGGGGTCATTGTCCATTTGGAAGAACCATTTGTGACCAAGCTTTAACTTCCTGACTGATGTCTTGAGATATTGCTTAAATATATCCACATAATTTTCCTACCTCATGATGCCATCTATTTTGTGAAGTGCACCAGTCCCTCCTGCATCAAAGCACCCCCACAACATGATGTTGCCACCCCAGTGCTTCATGGTTGGGATGGTGTTCTTTGGCTTGCAAGCCTCCCCCTCCAAACATAACGATGGTCATTATGGCCAGACAGTTCTATTTTTGTTTCATCAGACTAAAGGACATTTCTCCAAAAAGTATGATATTTGTTCCCATATGCAGTTGCAAACCGTAGTCTAGCTTTTTTATGCTGGATTTGGAGCAGTGGCTTCTTCCTTGCTGAGCGGCCTTTCAGGTTATGTCGATATAGGGCTCATTTAACTGTGGATATAGATACTTTTGTACCTGTTTCCTCCAGGATCTTCACAAGGTCCTTTGCTGTTGTTCTGGGATTGATTTGCACTTTTCGCACCAAAGTACGTTAATCTCTAGGAGACAGAACGCATCTCCTTCCTGAGCGGTATGGCGGCTGCGTGGTCCCATGGTGTTTATACTTGCGTGCTATTGTTTGTACAGATGAACGTGATACCTTCAGGCGTTTGGAACTTGCTCCCAAGGATGAACTAGACATGTGGAGGTCGACAATTTTTTTTCTGATGACTTGGCGGATTTCTTTTGATTTTTTTCCCATGATGTCAAACAAAGAGGCACTGAGTTTGAAGGTAAGCCTTGAAATACATCCACAGGTACACCTCCAATTGACTCAAAATCTAAAGTCATGACATCATTTTCTGGAATTTCCCAAGCAGCTTAAAGGCACAGTCAACTTGGTGTATGTAAACTTCTGACCCACTGGAATTGTGATACAGTGAAATATAAGTAAAATAATCTGTCTGTAAACAATTGTTGGAAGAATTACTTGTGTCATGCACAAAGCATATGTCCTAACCGACTTGCCAAAACTATATTTTGTTAAATATGGGTCTCGGGGCCGTCCTAGCTCAGGGTGGAGGAAAAACAGAATAGCCAGATGGTTTCTTGCATTACAACCATTCTCGTTCCATGTCATCCACAGGGCCGGATTGAGGAACAGGAATGTGGACACGCTGTCCCGACGCGGCCTTCCGGTCTGGTCCTGAGGGGGGAGGTACGTGGAAGAACCACCAGGGGGCAGGCTGATCCCACGGATAGTAGCCCAGCCTGGCATGTGAGTCAAGGTGATCAGAGGCAATTAAGCACAGCTGACGGTACTAATGACCTATTCTCTTACCCCTACAAGAGAGAGGAGAGAACCGACAGTGGGGGAGAGGGCAGAAAAAAAGAGTGAAAAGGAGTGAAAAGAGTGAAAAGGAGAGAACTTAATGGACGGAACGAAGAAGAAGACAAACTACTTCTTGGTAACGGCAACCACGGATCCCCACCACCACCTGAATGGAGCTCTCCACGAACGGATAGTTAAGGCAGTGACACACCCATAATTTATGTTGTAGTTAAAAGTTACTCACCTTGTGTTCCTTGTTCCTGTAAAGAAGAAGATTTGTGTTTTCCTTGAGATCATCCTTGATTGTGTGGGATTGTTTGAGAATAAATAAATGCCTCAATAGAGAACATTGTTCATTGTAAGAAAACCTGCTCCCGACTCGTTTATTCCACTTTTCCGCTTTAGAGCAGCCTCAATGTACTTGGTCCGCTCACAGAGGATATTTGTGCGCATTTGTGTGTTTTGACCATGTGAGTATCTACTGTGTACTAGGTACTAATAAAATAATTGGCGACAGAATCAACTCAAGTTGTGATGCAGACATATTAGGCCTGGTTGGCTGTTGGTATAGGCATTGTTTAGAGGTAACTGTGTCTTAACGGAAGCCTGTAGCCTTCAGTACTCTCATCTAATGTCACGTGTCCACTTTTACTCATATGCAATACAAGCTGTTGTATTGAGCTCTCTGTCCTTGTGAAAAGGCCACAACAATCCACTGACTGAATTGAATAAATGATTCACATTCAATTAAAATGTATACCATTGTCTATCTCCTACCACACCTGTATCCTCTCACCCATGCACCTCTTGACCAACACACATCGGATCATTGTTCAGGAAGACAAAACACCCACCACAATACAGTGTGAGTAGTTTCCTATTGGTCTGGAACAACAGTAGAATTATGGCTGAGAGCGTCTCTCTGGCTCATTGAGGATGACAGAGTGTGTAAACTACGGAACAGCTGCTGATTGGACCTTTAGCATATCAGAGAAGCACTATTGTCAGTCCTGGCCTTCGTTAGTGGAGGTAATGAATTAATGTGGGGTCAACACACACAGGCACATGCACGCGCACACACATACACACACAGACTGGTTCCACGTGAGTCTGGTTGGAGGGGCAGGGTTAGCAGTAATGGGGTGCTCTATAAGAGAGAGATGAAGAGAGATGGATGTATATAAAACCTCTCTCTTTCTCTGTGAAGACTGTATTCATATTCAGGCTGTCTGACTGATGTGGTGCCACGTCGTTAGACAATGAACAGCAGTTTAGCATGAAAATGAGACCCAGAGGTCACCAAGAGAGCGAAGAGGTGATAAAGAACAAAACCAACTGGGCTTATGACAGTGAGGGATGGAGCGAGAGAGAGAGAGAGTGAGAGGGGGAGAGAGAGAGGGAGCGAGAGGGAGGGAGCGAGAGAGAGGGAGGGAGCGAGAAAGAGGGAGCGAGAGAGGGAGCGAGAGCGAGAGAGAGATAGGGAGCGAGAGAGAGAGGGAGTGAGAGGGAGCGAGAGAGCGAGAGGGAGCGAGAGAGAGAGAGAGAGAGAGGGAGCAAGAGAGAGAGAGGGAGCGAGAGAGAGAGAGGGAGCGAGAGGGAGCGAGAGAGAGAGAGAGAGAGAGGGAGCGAGAGGGAGAGGGAGCGAGAGGGAGAGGGAGAGAGAGAGAGAGGGAGCGAGACGGGGTGATAGAAGGGGGCAAACACATGGCAATAGAAATGCATTTATTTCATATTCATTACATGTATTCAGTACCCAGTCTCATTATATGACATCTGTCTTTACAAAATCATTCATCAGACTGGCCCATCTCCATTAATTCAGATATATATTCAGATATGATGCTATTATATTGAGGCCTATCATATTCAGGTGGCTGAGCTACATTAGTATCAGTGAGTAATGTGGGTCGGTAATGTGGTTCAGGGTTCAACAGATCAAGGTGAGAACCCAACAACAGATTTAACAAGCGTGAGCAACATCCCAGGGACCTGAATTTGAGAATCACTGGAGTTCAAGTTTAAGTTATCTTAAACAGAGTGGACAACAGAATAGAATGGATACCTTTAGACCAAGTAATACGTCATGGCTTAACACTTGGATGGGGATACATGAACACAGTTAAAGCCATCTGATGTGAATGTGTTGGGCCAGTTTGTTTTAGACCTATTTGAAGATTACAATCAAGTTCCCCCTCGATTCTCTACTACTGACACACCTAAGGCCTTTTGAACAGTCTTGTGAAACACCAAATAAACCAAGCAATGTGTCTCGCTCGCATATACACATACAGCTAGATAATCATAAATACCCATAAAACCAAATTAGCATTTCAGGAGCGTTTAACATTGCAAATGGAAAACAGTAATTTGTGTGTGTGCCTTATTAAGCCAGTAGCAGAGGGAAGCAGAATGGCCAATTATACAGCATTCTCCTCTCTTCCCTCTATCCCTCCTTCCTCTCCTCCCCCTTTACTCAATCCTCTCCCCTTCTCCCCAAACAAACACAGCTATTTGCATATTGTTTAATGGATTGTGAACCAGCCAACCCCAAAAGCAGGCCTAATTGAAGTAATGCATCAAATTGTCTGTTTATAGAAAAAGACCACTCTTTACACACGTCATCTGGCAACCTTTTTTCTTCCCTCACACATGTTACCCATTACTCCTTCATATTCATTAAGTCTGCTTTGAGCCAAAGATGTCCGATATAAGTCCGATATATTTGAAGGATTGTACGTACTGGGGTTTCTAAAAATGTACTGTCCCTGTAAGCAGCTAAATGAGTCTGAACCTTTATGGCAGGCACAGGTTTCTCTCTTGCTGATCTTATCCACTCCAACAAGTCTCTTGCTGATGTCCTATCTTTTCCACTCCAACAAGTCTCTTGCTGATGTCCTATCTTTCCACTCCAACAAGTCTCTTGCTGATGTCCTATCTTATCCACTCCAACAAGTCTCTTGCTGATGTCCCATCTTTTCCACTCCAACAAGTCTCTTGATGATGTCCTATCTTTTCCACTCCAACAAGTCTCTTGCTGATGTCCTATCTTATCCACTCCAACAAGTCTCTTGCTGATGTCCTATCTTATCCACTCCAACAAGTCTCTTGTTGATGTCCTATCTTTTCCACTCCAACAAGTCTCTTGCTGATGTCCTATATTTTCCACTCCAACAAGTCTCTTTCTACTCAGTGTTTGCTAGATGCAGCATTTATCTCCCAAACAGAAAGAGAGAGAGAGAGAGAGAGAGAGAGAGAAGGAAAACAGAGAGAAAGAAAGGAAGGACAGAAAGAAATAGACTGGGCATTGTGTGTAGTGATATTGGGGTCTATGTCTGTGTTTTCAGGGGAGAAGTGGCTTCCTTTGGTTTGAACAAAGAGTCAATGGCTTCTCCTCAGCTGGAGTAGAACAAGGTCAGCAGGCTAACTGATCCACCAATGGAGGTCCAGAGAGGACCCAGGTTCCCATGCTCCTGGAGGCTGAGGCACGGTCATTGCCCATGGGAAGCTTCTTAAGCCCTCAAACACCACTCTTCCATTAGAACAAATAACACATACACAAACACACACTGAAATGCATATACATGGTCAAATACTGTATGCATACACACGCACACACATCATCACACACACAAGTAGCCAACTGCACACAAACAACCACTTTCACAGAATAGACTGATCTCTCTCTTTGGCAGCAGCCTCCATCCTATGTCCCGCTCCATCCCTCTTGAGGATTTCATTTTCCCCACAGTACTAACACAGACAATAGAAATGGAAATGGAGATTGATGATAAAACCTTTTAGCTCATTCCCTTAGATTCATTAATTGATTGAAAAAAGTGTCAACGCCATTTGGATAATGCCATGAAGGAGCACACACATTGTTTAATTTTCAAAAAGCCCTTACAATGTTCGTAACCTTTAAAAAGTTGAGAGCGAGAGAGAAAGAGGAATCTAGAAATATCAGCTGTGCTGAATACTGATACTTTGACGCAGAAAAAAAGTAAATTGTCTGATGTACAGTACTGTATGTCTGGATTCATCAGATTTGGTGTCACATCTGAACTAATTTAAATATTTAAAGCACTAAGAGGAATGAGACATAGTCACATCTAAAATATGGATCTCGTAATCAGAGCTAATAAATATTAGACTTATAGCGTAATGTTCAGGATGAATGGATATTCTGTGTTGAATAGTTAATGTGTGGATGGCTATGTAGACTCCCAAGTCATTAGAACCCCAGTCATCTCTGTCACTTTTACGTCACATCTACATCAATGGCTGATTAGATCATTACATACCACTCTGTAACTTATGTCAGGCACAAGTCTCAGACAGCCTGTCCATGATTTTCCTCAATGTCTTACTGTGTTCACTAGGAATGTAGTTTCAGACTGTTCAGAAAGTCTTGAATGGTATATCTTTCTCCCTCTCCCTCCCTTTCTCCCCTTTCATCAATGACCTAGCTATTTTGATGGATGGAGGAAAGGAAGCTCTCTCTGATAATTGGGACGTTACCTCCACTCTTGGTATTCTACCCCAGAAGAGTCTAAGGAGCTGGAGATGATGAATACTTGTTCTCTGACTGCCCCTGGGGAGATGTTAAGTCCATCTTGCCTGTCTTTGGTGCTAAGCCCTCTCATCCCTATCTCCCTTTCCTTCTCTCTTTCATCATCTCTCTCTTCTTTCTCTCTGATGGATGGTATGACTGTGATTAATCTTTATGTGACCGTCTTTCACCTCACCTGCTCTCTCCACCTCACCACAACCTGAATCCCAACACCAGCCATGCATCCCTGCTCTATATCTGCTCTCTCAACCTGATGCTTCTCTGCTGAAACACACTCACAACACAGATCAGTAGATACCATTATTTGACATTTAGTTTAAACAATATAGTTTATGTTTTTCTGGCAGGGTGCAGTGTTTCAGTGACAAGGACATGAAACAAAATCACGAGGAGAGAAGGAGAAGAGAGGGAAGGAGATGAGGAGAGGAGCGGAGAGGAGGAGAGGAGAGGGAAGGAGAGTTAACACAGTGACAGTCTCTAACAATAGGAGCCCAGAGTCTGAGCCAGAGGACTATTTGAATTCTGCCTCTGAAAGCCTAAACAGCCACATGCTGGGAGTGATAAACCTGGGGATTTATTCTCATTCCTCTCTCTACTGCCGCATACGCAGAGAAGTAGGAAATTAGAGGAAGGGGGAGTGGGGGTGGGGGTGGAGATAAAATGACTATTACTTTATCAAAGTGTTCCTTTTTTTAGGGGGTGGGCTGTTTGCCTCGAAAGCAGAAACAACTTCAAACTTCCATCTGAAAAACATACGATAAGTAATTTTTTCCCCTAACAGGAGTCAATTGATAATTGGTCTATGGTAAGGTCAAACTTTGATGAAAATTAAATTAGATAAAGCTGTGAATTATATCTCAGTATGTCATTGTAGGTGTGTATGTGTCTGTGTGTATGTTCCATTGTCACTGTTTTGTATCTAACATTTTTGTGTGTGAATGCCATCTTGTGTGTGTGTATGTCAGCATGTGTGTGTCTCATGGCTCATAACACTCATGTCGAACAACCGCTGTTTCAGCATGCTCGATTAGACGTGCACCCGAGTGTCTGTGTGTTTGTGTGTTTGTGTGTTTTCATGTTTGTGTGTTTTCGTGTTTTCATGTTTGGGTGTTTGTGTGTTTTCATGTTTGCGTGTTTTCATGTTTTCGTGTTTTCATGTTTGTGTGTTTGTGTTTTCATGTTTGTGTGTTTTCTTGTTTGTGTGTTTTCATGTTTGTGTGTTTGTGTGTTTTCATGTTTGTGTGTTTTCATGTATGTGTGTTTTTGTGTTTTCATGTTTGTGTGTTTGTGTGTTTTCATGTTTGTGTGTTTTCATGTTTGTGTGTTTGTGTGTTTTCATGTTTGTGTGTTTTCAGGTTTGTGTGTTTTGCGCATGTAGTTTGTGTCTGCTCTTCCCCAAGAAAACATGAATCACATAAAAAACATGAGAAAAAAATATGTGCTTTTCGCACCCTTGTATGAACAAATAATATATTGATTATGGGTTTTGTACGTGACTCAGTTCCCAACAGATAATCTAAGGTTCACGTGTATGCTTTTGTAACCGGTGAGATAAGAACCTGGGTCTCCCACGTGAGAAGTCAACATCTTGACCATTAGACCCAGAGTGGCACCACTGGGTTGCTCTTTCAATGCAATAGGTCAGACAAAAAAAAATGTACTCAAGTTAGTATTTGCTGGGATTAATTCATCATAAACGCCACACTCAGAATTTGAGATTTGTAATTTAATATTTTTGTTATATAAAAAGCATTACAATAATATTGACGTCTTGATTTTGTCCATAGTCACTTTTAGCAAAATCAGATAAATTGATAAAGTCAACTTTTCTTATTTTTAACTTGTGTTGACATCACATTGTTTTAATCTGTATATTATGTTTCTTGGGATGTTTTCAGTGTATTTTGAACGCTTTCAGACAATGTGATTGAAGTAACTTTACAAGGATTATCCACACCTGTTTCAATGATTATTGCTTTTTCTTGCAAATGACAACATTATGGGGTACAGCCATGTGCAAACAGTAGAAAACGGGAGAGCGACATACCCAACTCAACATGAGGCAGTCCCGTTAATGACATCACAGGAAGGTAAAGGTCAGGGTCAACACTAATGTGTGTAATATGGGGTGGCAGCGTAGCCTAGAGTTAGAGCGTTGGACTAGCAACCCAAAGGTTGGAAGATCGAATCCCCGAGCTGACAAGGTACAAATCTGTTGTTCTGTCCCTGAACAAGGCAGATAACCCACTGTTCTTAAGCTGTCATTGAAAATAAGATATTCTTTCTTAACTGACTTGCCTAGTAAAATAAAGGTATAAAAATAACTATGCTCCCATGAATAGTAATAATACTGTCCTGCAGTTAAGTACACTACCTATTCAGTAGGAATTATTATTTAGTGCTCACACTATAACACTTCTCCCCCATTATCTTCAATCCGCCTGCGTTGAAAAGACATTAACTATACAAGTCAACAAGTTAACAACAACAGTGTTTCCTTCACTTTAGAACTTGTGCTAGTGTTACTCCATTTGTAAAAAAAAAAAAAAATGATAACATACCTTTTTCTTTCAACTAAATCTGCTGTTCAAAAACGAACACCATGAGTCTCCTAGTCTCAATAGAGTCAGTCTGTCAGGAGTCTTGTGACTACACTGTGATCTGCCAGTACTCCTGGTGTCCCCATAGACACAGCTGAGACATGTCCCAGTGGAGCTGGGTCTGAGAGCACAGGAGAAGGTTGGGTGTTTGTCAGAGACGGTCCATGACCCTCTCCTGGAGCCACTGAGTGCCCCTGTTCCTCAGACACTTGTCATCCTGTTTCAACTTGTGCACTACCACCCACAGCTGTTTTGTCTGAAAACATTGTATTTTCTTTGTCATAGCGGAGGCGGATGTGGTCCTGGTGTCTGCGCATGACATGACTATCAGTCAGTTTGACCACAAAGGAGACTGGACCACTCTGACTCAGAAGGATACCTGGCAACCAGTGTTGGCTGCTTGTGAAGTTGCGGATGTAGACAGTGTCATCTGGTTTTAACTGTCTCTCCCTCGTGTGGTGGTCATGTCTCTCTTTTTGTTTCTCCTGCTTTCATTCCACTCATGCCGTGATGTCCGGATGTGGTAGGTCCAGGTGAGCTTTTGGCTTTCTGTCCCTCAGCATCTCAGCTGGAGTAGGTCCTGTTGTTATTTGTGGCATGATGCAGTACTGGAACAAGAGAGAGCTTGGTTGCGATGGTTCCCCCATCCTTTTCAGCACCTCTTTCAGTGTCTCCACAGCCTGCTCCGCTAAGCCATTCGAAGCCGGGTGAAACAAGAATTCTTGTAACAAGTCACAGGTGAAGGTTAGGCAGACCATGGGTTGCAAACACCTAGCGTAGCTTCTCGATGGTTGTTGTTACGGTGATGTTGCTCATAATGTGAGCCTCCAGCCACTTCTGGTCAGAAGATGGCTCCACTTCTGAGCCATCTTCTGGTTGATCTGGCATTTTGTTTACTTGATCTATGTTAGGCCACCAGATATAAGCTCTGGCTAAACTTTTCATCCGAGAGGCACCCAGGTGAGCCTCATGAACCTCGTCCATGAATTGTGAATGGCCAGTGGGCGGGAAGACCACTCTGGACCCCAGAGTTTGCAGCCATCTTGCACACTCAGCTTAGTTTTGCGCTTTGCATACGGTCTCAGTCCATCATCCTCTATGACTGAAGGCCAACCCTGCATAAGGAATCTTTTCACTTGGGACAGGATAGGAACCCGGACTGTCCACTGTTTAATCTGTTTGACATTCACAGGTGAGTTTGACAATTTTTCCATTAGGAAAATTGTCTGGTAGCGGAAGACGGCTGAGCGCATCTGTGTTTGCATTGTCCTTCCCTGCTCTGTACACGATGGTAAGCTGAAAGTGTGATATCCCAGCGCTGTGTCCTTGCTGAAGCATTGGGAGGAATACATATTGATTCACTGAAAAGGCTCATCAGGGGCTTGTGGTCAGCGTGTATAATGACTGTAGAGATACTAATAAAAATGTTTTACAGCAAAGACTATGGCGAGACCTTCCTTGTCTAACTGTGAATATCCCTTCTCAGCACTTGTCAGCGTGCGTGGGGGCAAATCCTGTCCTGGGCTTGAAACAGTGAGGCTCTGCTTGAGGATCCACAAACAGTACCCTGCAGCGTGCCCAGTTGATCTCTGACAACCTCAGGGTACTTTTCAATGACATCAACAGTCACTTGTGTGTGTGTGTTTTATCTCATCCCAGTTCAGTTTTATTTTGTTGAGCCAGTCATGCCCTAGTAGACTAGGCTTATTCCCTTTCACCGCCAGGAGCCGTGCTCTCGCTTCCTGGCTGTTGTATGCAATGTCCACCTCTAGAGCCCCTAGCAATGGTAGGGTCTCTCCAGTGTATGTACGCAGTCTGATCCCTGCTGGTGTGATGGCAGGAGCCTGATTCCCTCCCGCCGCTCCTGCTCTCCGTCGCTCAAAAAAAAAGCTAACTGGCTAACTCTCTGATTCTTAGCTAGCTAGTGCAACAAGCTGACCTCTAAGTTTTATCCTCATCGTCAAAAAGATGTAGTAACTTTACAAGGATTATCCCCACGCGTTTCAGTATTAGTTGCCATTACTTGCAAACTATACAATAAAGGGGTACAGCCATGTACAAATGGTAGAAAACAGGGGAGTAAGATACCCAACTCAACACGAGGTAGTGTCCCGTTAATACTGTGCCAACTCTCGGTGATGCCATCACAGGAGGGTAAATGGCCCGGTTAACACCAATGTCCATAATAAACAAGCTCCCATGAATAGTAATATGTATTTTGAATGTTTTCAGTGTATTTTGAACACTTTCAGATAATGTGATAAAAAAAGACTAGTGCACTAAAATTACAAAAAGTAAACCGCCACACTTAATTCAAAATCATCTCTTTGCAGAAAAGTATCTGTTGACAATCATTCAAATAACAAACACATTCACACATTTTCAAATACATAAAAATCCCTTTTAGGCCGGTGACAAAACCAATGTACAGCTAGTACTAACAATAGCTAGCTAGCGGTTATCAATTAGCATGCAACCATTAGTTACAAATGTCATAATAAATAGCCATATAACTAGTAATACCAAATATCATAATACATACAATTAGTGTGGTTTATATGTAGACTTGTAAATACACTCAATATGAGCCATTGTTTGTAAAAAAAAACTTTCAAAAAAACTATTTAAGAACCAAAACAATACATTTTCCGAAATGCCAGAAAGTGGACACAGTTTAGTTAAACATGTTATCTCTAGATTATGAAAACGTAACCATGCGTACAATCTGGAAAATAGGATAAGAAATAAGGAGACACTGGGTTCTCTTTCTCTGTTCTTTTCACTCGGCATCTTCCAACGGTCACGGACCAAGGTATGAAGAAGAGATGCACCCCCCTGCATAAGAAGCACTTTGAATGCCTACCCCTAGTGGTAGTGCTAAGTATTTGTATATATATATATATATATATATATATATATATTCCACACCATGCATACAACACCATGTTACATTAATAATGAAGTGGATGACTCAAAAATAGTAAATAATTATTTTGAATGCAGTTTAATATTTGTAATCAGGTAGGCGAAGTAACCTAATTACAGTTTCATTGTAGAATTTTCAATTCCACATGTGGAAACATTGCTACTGCAACATGTTAATACCACCTTTTCACGTCAGGCGAAAAACCTTATTTCACCCCCACATGTAAACTTGCAATTCCATATGTGAAATCTAACTTGAAGTGCTAATTTGATTTTCACATGTGAAAGTTTTACATATGTGCAAATGCAATTCCACATGTGAGAGTGAGCTTTTCACATGGAGTTTTCTTACATGTGAAACTGGAATTGTGATTTTGCAGTTACTTTTAGACAAACAATATTTTGTATCTTTTGACATTGGTATGTACCATTTGATAATTGTATTCTTATTGCATGATTATTAATTGATATTTGATGTGATGGTCTAATGGTACATGTTATTCACACTACACATAGCATATCATGTATGCTTGGACTCGATCTGTGCAGCTCTGAGCCAAGGTTAACTCAATCGTTTAATGCTAGGACATTGATCACAAAATATTAGCTCTTTGTCTCTTAGCCTGTTAATAATTATCTTGGACACATGTAACTTCTAGTATTCCGAGTGGTAATGCAAGGCTCACTGCCTTGGCAAGACCCATCAGAGAAACTTATGGGATTTATAGGGTAAAAACATGATGTTTAGGCACTCATTCTGAATGGTTAAGGTAACGGTTAAGGTTTGGGATAGGGTTAAAAACCTATCCCAAGCAATGGTATCTAACACGAACCTTCTGATCCAGAGTCTTGGGATTATACATTCAATGTTTAAGGTACGGGTTAAAAACCCCAATGGCCACGGAAATTAAATTAGCATAATAAACAAATCCCCATAAAAATCAGTAGGTTTAAGATAGAGATATCTGTTTTTTTTAATTGGGTGTGTCTCAATCCACCACATCCGCCCATGTTGCACTTCAGCATCTGTGAAAGAAAGGTGACAGAGCTAGAGCGTTTGTCAGACCATGAGACATCCCGGAAATTGGTCTTCTCACCAGTTCGTCTGTAGTGTCCGAACGGTTATTACAAACTATTATGCCTAAACACTCTGGAAAGCTGAGACTCTCACGAACACAATGTTCTCTGTTTTGCTCTATAGCCCCCACAAGCGTCTTGGGACATGTCTGAAGTCGGTACAGCCTATTTGCCAACTTCTGTGTGTAGTGTCAACTCTGTGGAAAGGAGAGACTCTCATGAACACATTCAGTACATGTAAGTTGTTTTGCTCTAGGATGCCCACAGGCCTCACAAGACTCGTCTGAAGGTCCCCTGGTACCAGTTTAAAAAACGAATGGAAGTACTGTGTATATAGAGACTGTTTAGTGCCATAATGTAAAACAATTACAAAGGTTAAATACATGTAAAAAAACAAACTTCCTTTAGGTGGGACTATCTGTTGTGCAATGTATTTTTGGCCTTACTGCTATTAGCCCATACAAACGCATTGAATAACAGATTCACCACAGTCATTTTTCATCAAATAATTGTTTTATATATTATTGTTATGCTTCAATGGGGCTTAAAATTCAAAATCAAATAGCTAAATGTTCCCTGGTAAGACCTTCTTAAAACAATTCCATATTAAAGGGGTCTTAAATTCTAAATTAAATATAAAAATGTTCCTTGGTATGACCTTCTGAAAACAATTCCATGTAGGTTAATAGATCAACCCCCCCCTTACATTGCATGTGAGTTGTCAACCATATTAAACTGACACACCCCACACGCTGCTCCTCTGGTGGATATTGCCATTGGATATTGAGGCCTGTCCTTACATTTTGGATTACAGTGTAAACATTCTGATTTAATTGCAGAGTAGTCAAGTTTGGACCTTATTAATGATTAATTGTTTCTACTGCTGTCCACAATCCAGTCCTGTCCTTCTGAAGAGATTTGTCCCTGATGTCCTGACTCCCTGTGGTACAGCAGCGCCCACCTGGCTAATTTCCCAACTTGGCCCTCATACTATGTTGGCCATCTAATCACTGCAGCTTCCAATTGGCACATTCATCCCCTCTTCTCTCCTCTCCTTTGCCCCTCTTCCCCAGGTCCTTGCTGTGAGTAAACAGTCTCTTTAGCATGGATTCAAATGACTGCACTTCTCTCTGGAAACCCATCAGTAGAACCCAACAGAAAAGTTAGTCAGTTTCTGAGGTTTCATTTCTGTCTTTACAAAACGCAGCAGCTCCAATCCTTGGGAGACTGTAGCAGGTTATTTCAGTTCACTCCGTCTTTCTATCCAACTCTCTGCTCTTAGCTCTTTTTCTCTGGCTGTTTCATCAGGCAACAAAGGCTTCCTACAGTATGCCTGAACAACGCTCCTATCTGCAACACTTCTACACTTCAAAACACTCTGCACAGACACACACACACACACACACACACACACACACACACACACACACACACACACACACACACACACACACACACACACACACACACACACACACACATCTCACTTCCCCAACCACTACTCCCACCACCTACCAACTACCTGCCCTCCTCCCCTCCACACACACATACATACACAGACAAAAAGGAACATACACATGCATTCACACATATCTGGTTCCCCAAAGACAATACAAATAATGACTCCATATAAGCCATGGACACACCAACAAAACAGACATAAACACACAGAACCTATAACTGCCAACTCCCCCAAAATAGCTATTAGGGCTGTTTTTGCAGCTGAGTTGGCTGCACAGACAGCTGTTACAAAGCATTTAGACTGCCTGGCATATTCTGTTCTCTGGATCCACACTTACCTCCGATCTGGAGTTGATGCAGCTCTCACCTGTACTTTGAAGTCCAATGTGAATATTCCCTCCTCTCTGTCTCACTCACATGGACACATCTCCCACACACTCATACTGCAGGCAAGCGCACACAGTGAAACATCACCCAAACACCCATACTGCAGGCAAACACACACAGTGACACATCACCCACACACCCATACTGAGGGCAAGCATACACAGTGACACATCACCCAAACACCCATACTGCAGGCAAACACACACAGTGACACATCACCCACACACCCATACTGCGGGCAAGCACACACAGTGACACATCACCCAGACACCCATACTGCGGGCAAACACACACAGTGACACATCACCCACACACCCATACTGCGGGCAAGCATACACAGTGGATACATCACCCACACACTCATACTGCGGGCAAGCACACACAGTGACACATCACCCACACACTCATACTGCGGGCAAGCACACACAGTGACACATCACCCAGACACCCATACTGCGGGCAAGCATACACAGTGGATACATCACCCACACACTCATACTGCGGGCAAGCACACACAGTGACACATCACCCACACACTCATACTGCGGGCAAGCACACACAGTGACACATCACCCACACACCCATACTGCGGGCAAGCACACACAGTGATAAATCACACACACACACACACACACACACACACACACACACACACACATACACACACACACGCACGCACGCACGCACACACACACACAAACACACACACACACACACACACACACACACGCACACACACACACACACACACACACACACACACACACACACACACACACGTACAGACACATGCTCCCCAGATCTAACTTTCTGAAGATCAAACCGCACACGTCTCAGGGAGAAGAGATCTCTGCCTCTAATCTGCCATGCACTCAGAGAAAGAGAGAGAAAGAGAAAAAGAGAGAGAAAGAGAAAAAGAGAGAGAGAGAGAGAGAGAGAGCGAGAGAGAGGGAGAGAGAGGATGACAGATATGAAAAGAGAGGCAGTGAGAGAAACAAGTCCAAGGCCAAACACAGTATGTCTTTTTCAGACCATCAATATGTACTGTGTGAATAGGGAACAGAGTGATATGCACTGTGTGAATAGGTAACATTGATATGTACTGTGTGAATAGGGAACAGAGTGATATGTACTGTGTGAATAGGTAACATTGATATGTACTGTGTGAATAGGTAACATTGATATGTACTGTGTGAATAGGTAACAGAGTGATATGTACTGTGTGAGTAGGTAACCGAGTGATATGTACTCTGTGAATATCAGGCTGGAAAACAGCTCATCAGCCTAGTCTCTGGTTGCCTTTACACCAGGGGGTCCCACACACACAGTCACACACTCACAGGGGGTGTGTGTGGAGTGGTAAGTATGTGTGGAGTGGTCCATAGACAGGTCAGCACTGTGCCGATTTTAGTTTAGAGAAGTGCATGTGCTTGTGCGTGTGTATGTGTTTTGGGGGGTTGGGGGTGTTAAGAGTAGGTGTCAGACCTGAGAAGAATAGAGAGCTGTTTACATAATAATGGTTATAATGGATGAGAGGGATATCTGAAGGCCATTTAATGTATCATATACTGTAACACCCCTGCAGACAAAAGGATTAACTGAAATCACAAAATCTATTTTTGTACTTGTAGACCAGGGGGGAGTGATGTTCTATATGCACAGATATCCACACAGTGTATCAGCCATACACACAACCACCACAATGCAGCCAGCCTTCACTCAGACAGAACTCATATACCCACGATGCCTTGCAGACATGACATTCACCCTCCTTTCTTTCTGCCCCAAAGGACTGGGAGAAAACGCAAATCACCAGGGTACACTTCAGAAACCCTACCTCTTTTAGCATGACACACACACACACGCACACACACACGCACACACGCATGCACACACGCATGCACACAAATATGAATACACACAGCCTCCATACACAAAGCAAGGAAGTGGTTTTCCTTTAGAAAAAACAATATTTAGCATTCATCTGCAACACAGTACACCCAGAGGAAATAAGGATTGAGGGAGAAAGAGAGACAGAAAACAGCAAGATCTAAAGATAAATAGAACTAGAATCTTGTTATATAGCCAGGAATGACATGCTGTATGTTGTACGTTACTCTATGTAGTGTGTTGCTTGCGTTGACTTCATGTTGATGTTGTGTGTGTGTGTAAATATTAATGGGTCATATGTACTCTAGCCAGCAAGCATTTTGACGCCTCAGGCCATGAAGCTGTAGAGGGCCTGCTATCAGCGCAACCCAAACAACACACACATACACACACACACACACACACACACACACACACACACACACACACACACACACACACACACACACACACACACACACACACACACTACACTCCCGCTTTAAGCCGTGACAGAGTTCCTTAAGGCTGTAACACAACGCAACAGTTTTTACATGCTTCTTTCACTGTGCTCTGAAAACACAGTAACACATCAACAGTAACACATCGGTCTGTCAGTCTGTCTATTAGAGATTAGCTAGAGGGGAGACTTAACACACACAGCTTATGGCTTACTGTCTGTTGTCTAACGTCTGTCTGTTGTTTGGTGTGTTCATCATGTACAGATGAACTAACCAATGTCTCATATGGCTAACAGAAGAAGAACATTGATCAGTCAGAGAGAAGTAGTGGAGTAGTACTTTTGCAGAGATACTAGATGTGCTCTTTTGTGTGATGAAAATGTGGCCAATAGCTAATGAATACAATTACTGTTATGTGCTTGCATGCGCGTAAGTGTGTGAGTTTGAGTGTTTGCATGCGTGTATATCTTTGTGTGTAAGTCCGTGTGTGCATGCGTTGGTATGTGATTATGATAATGATGTGTGGTGATCAGTGTGACTGTCACTAGCCTGCCAGATACATCATGATTAATGGATGCTGTTCCACATAGCATCATCAACTGGCTGAAACCCTTCTGATATGAATCACACTGCCAGAGGCTGATGAGGAAGAAAACATGATTTAGAGTTTTTGTTTCGTAAAATCAGGGAGAAGAGGACTTCAGACAGCCTGCCATAATGGCATAGATCACAATCAAACAATCAAGTTCAGAGTGCATGTCAGATTAATATCTGTACACATCTTACCAGAACAGAAAGAGACATTTTATGTATATTTATTTTTTATTTAACCTTTATTTAACCAGGTAGCCAGTTGAGAACAAGATCTCATTTACCTGGCCAAGATAAAGCAAAGCAGTGCGACAAAAACAAAAACACAGAATTACACATAAATAAATTTACAGTCAATAACACAATATAAAAATCTATGCACTGTGTGTGCAAATGTAGAAGATTAGGGACGTAAGGCAATAAATAGGCCATAGAGTTGAAATAATTACAATTTAGCATTAACACTGGAGTGATAGATGTGCAGATTATGTGCAAGTAGAGATACTGGGGTGCAAAAAAGCAAAAAGATAAATAATAATATGGGGATGAGGTAGTTGGGTGTGCTATTTACAGATGGGCTGTGTACAGGTGCAATGATCTGTAAGCTGCTCTGACAGCTGATGCTTAAAGTTAGTGAGGGAGATATGAGTCTCCAGCTTCAGTGATTTTTGTAATTCGTTCCAGTCATTGGCAGCAGAAAACTGGAAGGAAAGGAGGCCAAAGAGGAATTGGCTTTGGGGGTGACCAGTGAAATATACCTGCTGGAGCGCATGCTACGGGTGGGTGCTGCTATGGTGACCAGTGAGCTGAGATAAGGCGGAGCTTTACCTAGCAAAGACTTATAGATGACCTGGAGCCAGTGGGTTAGGCGACGACTATGTAGCAAGGGCCAACCAACGAGAGCATACAGGTCGCAGTGGTGGGTAGTATATGGTGCTTTGGTGACAAAACGGATGGCATTGTGATAGACTACATCCAGTTTGCTGAGTAGAGTGTTGGAGGCTATTTTGTAAATTACATCGCCAAAGTCCAGGATCGGTAGGATAGTCAGTTTTACGAGGGTATGTTTGGCAGCATGAGTGAATGAGGCTTTGTTGCAAAGTAGGAAGCCGATTCTACATTTAATTTAGGATTGGAGATGCTTAATGTGAGTCTGGAAGGAGAATTTACAATCTAACCAGACACCTAGGTATTTGTAGTTGTCCATATATTCTAAGTCAGAACCGTCCAGAATAGTGATGCTAGTCGTGCGGGCGGGTGTGGGCGACAATCCGTTGAGGAGAATTTAGTTTTACTAGCATTTAAAAGCAGTTGGAGGCAACGGAGGGAGTGTTGTATGGCATTGAAGGGGTGCAGAGCTTTTGGCTGGGGTAGGGGAAAGCCAAGTGGAAAGCATAGCCCGCCGTAGAAAAATGCTTATCGTAGATGTATCGATGGTGACAGTGTTTCCTAGCCTGGGCAGCTGGAAGGAGGTGCTCTTATTCTCCATTGACTTTACAGTGTCCCAAACCTTTTTGGAATTAGTGCTACAGGATGCTAATTTCTGTTTGAAAAAGCTAGCCTTATCTTTCCTAACTGACTGTGAATATTGGTTCCTGAACATTCCCTGAAAAGTTGCATATCATGGGGGCTATTCGATGCTAATGCAGAATGCCACAGGAAGTTTTTGTGGTGGTCAAGGGCAGTCATGTCTGGGGTGAACCAAGGGCTATATCTGTTCTTAGTTCTAATTTTTTTGGAATGGGGCATGCTTATTTAAAATGGTGAGGAAAGCACGTTTAAAGAGCAACCAGGCATCCTCGACTGATGGGATGAGGTCAATATCCTTCCACGATACCCGGTCCAGGTCGATTAGAAAGGCCTGCTCACTGAAGTGCTTTAGGAAGCGTTTGACAGTGGATGCAGGCAATGAGGCAGTAATCGCTGAGATCCTGGTTGAAGACAGCAGAGGTATATTAAAAGGGCAAGTTGGTCAGGATGATATCTATGAGGGTGCCCATGTTTACGGATTTAGGGTTGAACTTGGTAGGTTCCTTGATACTTTGTGTGAGATTGAGGTCATCTAGTTGATATTGTAGGATGGCCGGGGTGTTAAGCATATCCCAGTTTAGGTAACCTAACAGTACAAACTCTGAAGATAGATGGGGGGCAATCAATTCACATATGGTGTCCAGGACACAAATCCAGAAAAACACACGTCAAAAATCCCATAGCAAATCTGTGGAGGGAGCTGAAGGTTCGAGTTGCCAAACGTCAGCCTCGAAACCTTAATGACTTGGAGAAGATCTGCAAAGAGGAGTGGGACAAAATCCCTCCTGAGATGTGTGCAAACCTAGTGGCCAACTACAAGAAACGTCTGACCTCTGTGATTGCCAACAAGGGTTTTGCCACCAAGTACTAACTCATGTTTTGCAGAGGGGTCAAATACTTATTTCCCTCATTAAAATGCAAATCAATTTCTAACATTTTTGACATGCGTTTTTCTGGATTTTTTGTTGTTATTCTGTCTCTCACTGTTCAAATAAACCTACCATTAAAATTATAGACTGATAATTTCTTTGTCAGTGGGCAAAAATACAAAATCAGCAGGGGATCAAATACCTTTTTCCCTCACTGTATGTGTAGTCTTGATTGTCACAAATGCAACAATCCGATGGCCACTAAACAACCAAACAAAGCTGTAATATTGTAGTTCAGTGATTCAACATCATTGAAATGAAAAACTTCAGCACCTGGACAGAGTGGACAGCGGCCTTACATCACTCCGTTCTCAGTGTTAGCGTTTATGTTACTAACCGCCTGTCCTCTCCTCTGGTGTTCAGAGTTTACCCACCTGTGTTTACCACTACAACCCTGCTTATACTTCATCTCTTTAAAAATAAACTGTCCCCAAGTTTTCCTCCAACTGCCAGAGTCAGAGGCCAGATTATGGAGTGAAGTCATTATAATACGCTATATGTTTGGTTACGCTTTCTGTCTGCTAGAGGAGAGAAGCTGTGCCTTAGGCATCAAGCACACACGCGCGTGCGCGCATGCGCGCATGCACACACGCACGCACGCACACACACACACACACACACACACACACACACACACACACACACACACACACACACAGCCTAGAGCGCTCAATGACCTGTGTGTGAGAGAAACTGTGTAAGTGGCTGGTGGTGTTTTCATAGTGTGTTTAGAATAGAAGCAGCAGGGTGTGAGAGATCGGCCAAAGGGCTGTCTCACTGAGAAGAAAATAGAAGACTAATTAGGGGAAAATGGATTAATGGCCTTTATGTCACATGTTGAAGTGTGAGTGTCACATAGACACAGTGTTGCAGGTTCAATCTGCTCTTACTTTTCCCCCTATATGTATCACTATAAACAAAATAAATCCTCCTCAATGTTTGGAGGAAAGAAAATACCCCACTAAAAGAAACAATGAGTTATATTTTCTATAAGCTCCTTATTAACCCTTTTAAAAGTATACCTGTGACAGTGTTAAGATGAATCATGATAATATTTTCATATTGATTGAATCAACTGTCATACTGGTATTAAGTGGTAGTTAACCTGATGGAAGAAATAGGCAGCCACGTGCTGAGACAGAGATTAATGATATCTTATCATACCCCCAGGACACACACATACATAGAGGAAATGAAAAAAGTATGTCACAAAGAGAATGCTTAAACATTCACACATCAGTGTTTTTTTTATAACTGAATCAAGATGAGATCAGTAATACATCATCTCTCACAGTCAGTCACACGAAGGCTAAATATGGATCATAACCAGAACTGTGGTTTGGGAGGATCATGGTTTGTGTGTGCGCGTGCAGCTGTACCTTGACTTGGAAGGGAAAATAGAAAACATAGCAGAGTCACAAGAGTATGGCTCTGATTGGTAGTTGGTTTTGGATGGTTGTGGTAGACTTTGCAAAGTGGCAAGTTGACTTTAAGGTGTCCAAGGTCGGAGGTAATAGAGTTATTCGAATGGAGAGAGAGGAGTGATCATACCTGCACTCTCCAGTAAGTCACAGAAATGTGCTTCTCCTGCAGAAAGATGTGCCTTGGTGGCAGTTTCGCAAAGAGGACAGAGAGATACTATGTCCTAAGGGATAGCTGTGTGTGTCATTCCTCCCTCAGTAATTATATTCTATGCCTCCCACCATACACCTGATTTATCTACACATATAGATGACCTTTCATTGAATATATGTACTTACAGATAACACAGATAACATAAGGTATGTTCAACCATCAGAAATAAATAAAAATGTTTTTTTTAAATATAAAAAGTCGTTTTAATAATAGGTTTTCCCGTAGTAGTCTTCAACAGGGTGCTGGTAGTTGGTATGATCCAATGGTGGATCTTCTAAAGACAGGCCTCTCTGCCTCCTCCTCTGCAAGGGCAGAGCCACAGCAGAGACCAAGTGAGACACAGATATAGAGTAGAGATGGACAGAGAGAGAGAGAGAGAGAGAGAGAGAGAGAGAGAGAGAGAGAGAGAGAGAGAGAGAGAGAGAGAGCGCGCGAGAGAGAGAGAGAGCATACTTAAATTCACACAGGACACCAGATAAGACAGGATAAATAATTACTGGAGGCTGAGACAGGAGGGGTCGGGCGAGACTGTGGCCCCTTCCAAAAATACCCACTTTGCCAAAGCACAGCCCCCACACCTCTAGAGGGATATCTTCAACCACCAACTTACCATCCTGAGGCAAGGCCGAGTATAGACCACGATGATCACCCCCACGGCACAAACCCAGGGGGGATGCCAACCCGAACAGGACGATCACGTCAGTGACTCAACCCACTCAAGTGACGTTCCTTTCACCTTCACACTCCTGGGCCAGACTACACTCAATCATATGACCTACTGAAGAGATGAGTCTTCAATAAAGACTCAAAGGTCGAGAACAAGTTCTGCGTCTCTCACATTGATAGGCAGACCATTCCATAAAATTGAGCTCTTTTGGAGAAAGCCCTGCCCCCAGCTGTTTGCTTAGAAATTCTATGGACAGTAAGGAGGCCTGGTCTTGTGACCGTAGCGTACGTGTAGGTATATACTGCTGGACCAATTTGGAAAGATAGGTAGGAGCAAGCCCTTGTAATGCTTTGTAGGTTAGCAGTAAAACCTTGAAATCAGCCCTTGCCTTAACAGGAAGCCAGTGTAGAGAGGCTAGCACTGGAGTAATATGATAACATTTTGAGTAGAGTAGAGCATTGCAGTAGTCAAACCTTTTTGCAATGTTACGTAGACGGAAAAAAGCTGTACTTGAAACAGTCTTAATATGTTCATCAAAAGAGATATCAGGGTTTAGAGTAACGCCGAGGTCCTTCACAGTTTTATTTGAGACGACTGTACAACCATCAAGAATAATTGTCAGATTCAACAGAAGATCTCTTTATTTCTTGGAACCTAGAACTAGCATCTCTGTTTTGTCCGAGTTTAAAAGTAAAACATTTGACACCATCCACTTCCTAATGTACAGTGTTCCTCTCCTCCAGTCCCATCCTCACAATGGCCTCATACACTGTATGTCTATGTCTGATTTCTGCTGATTAAGGAGTGGAGGAGTGGGAGGGGGAGAAAACATTTGTCCCCTTAAAAGGAAGGATTTCAGAAAGAAACATTTGTCGAAATGGTGAGAAAAAGGTAGTTTCCCAGGCCCAGTCCAAAGCCAAGTTAGCTCTAATAGTAGAAATTACTGTGCCTTTGCCAGCCATCACCTAGAAAGTTATTCTAATCAACTGCCACCCACAATACCCCAACACACACAGACACGAGCAGAGCCCCTCTCAGAGCTATGTGTATAATGAGACTTTAAAGTGACTGGAAATACTGCCAGCAGTCTAATTTAGTTACAGAGTTAGAGAATCGGACTGTTCTCATGTCAGGTCAAACTCAAGGTTTTCTGAATTCTCCATTTTATCCTCCAAGCTGTTTCTCTGCGAGAGAGGAGAGCAGAAGAGAAGAGAGGAGCAGGACTAGCGTGGCCAAGAGGTTAGTAATTAGCCACCGAGATAATTAGCAAAGTGGAAGAAAGACGTCCTGATGAAATGATAGCTGTGGGACACGACCGCTGTGTATGCATCTGAGATGTGTGTGTGTTGTAGCATATGGTGTGTGATTTGTCTCTGTGTGCTGCTCTGAGGGTCTGTTGATGAGGGGTGTCTGTTCCACACAAAGACTCATAAAAGCACACACATAGGGAAAAGCAGATGGAGAGTTGCTATGGGTTGAACAAACTTCAAACTCAACAGACAACCAACCAACAAGCCCATTTTGGGTTGTCCTCTGTAATTTGTCTTTTCAATTCCATTTGCCTGGGCAAATAAATAGTAATTAGTTAAATAAATAAAGCAGGTTATTAACAATAAGCCAGACAGAGAGAAAAGTTGTATAGTGACTGTGCTGAGTTGAAAAAGATAAAGGTCTAGGATGGATCACCTCATGAATGAAACATAATTTTTATCAAATCGTTAAATTAATTATTAAGGCCTGAGATAATGACCTGCTAAAATTCCAGCGACTCCTGTGACGTGCCGGGCGCAGTGCGCGCTAACCAAGGTGGCCAGGTGCACGGTGTTTCCTCCGACACATTGGTGCAGCTGGCTTCCGGGTTGGATGCGCGCTGTGTTAAGAAGCAGTGCGGCTTGGTTGGGTTGTGTATCGCAGGACGCATGACTTTCCACCTTCGTCTCTCCCGAGCCCCTACGAGAGTTGTAGAGCTGAGACAAGATAGTAGCGACTAAAACAATTGGATACCACGAAATTGGGGAGAAAAAGGGGTAAAATTCATAAAAAAAACCACACAAATAAATTTCTCCCTGAGTGTCATCAGCTTCTGACACACACACACACACACACACACACACACACACACACACATAGTACATGCATAAATTACATTTACATTTTTGTCAATGTCTTTTTGTCATACATTCTTAGCCATAGCGAGTAAGGACATTTTTCTCAATAAAAGAGCTATCAGAAAAGTCAGAGCTACCAAGTGGGAAAAGTGCAAGTTCACAAAAGGTGGGGTGAGGAGGGGGTTATGTAACCTTTATTTAACTAGGCAAGTCAGTTTTAAGAACAAATTATTCTTTACAATGGCAGCCTACCCCGGCCAAACTCTACCCTAACCCGGACGACGCTGGGCCAGTTGTGATAGAGCCCTGGATTGAACCAGGGCCTGTAGTAATGCCTCTAGCACTGAGTTGCAGTGCCTTAGACCGCTGCACCACTTGGGGACCACTTATTTGAGATACTCTTTGAATCTGTAGGGTTTCAGATGTTTTTGGAATATGGGCAGGGACTCTGCTAACCCAGCTTCAGGGGAACTCTGGTTCCACCATTGGTGTGCCAGGACAGAGAGGAGCTTGGACTGGGCTGAGCGGGGGTGGGAGGGCCAAGAGACCAGAGGTGACAGAACGGAGTGCTTGGGTTGGGGTGTAGGGTTTGAGTATAGCCTGAAGGTAGGGAGGGCAGTTCCTCTTGCTGCTCCGTAGGCAAGTACCATGGTCTTGTAGCTTCAACTGGAAGCCAGTGGAGTGTGCGGAAGAATAACACAGCCATTTTTCCAGCCAAAGAGAGGATTCACAAAAAGCAGAAATATAATCAAATTAATCACTAACCTTTGATGATCTTCATCAGATGACACTCATAGGAGTTCATGTTGCACAATACATGTATGTTTTGTTCGGTAAAGTTCATATTTATATCCAAAAATCTGAGTTTACATTGGCACGTCGTGGCCAGAAATGCATTGTCTCAAACAAACATCCGGTGAAAGTGCAGAGAGCCACATCAAATTACAGAAATACTCATCATAAACATTGATAAACTATACAAGTGTCATGGAAATATAGATAAACTTCTCCTTAATGCAACCGCTGTGTCAGATTTCAAAAATGCTTTACGGCGAAAGCACACTTTGCGATTATATTAGCTAGCCACAGAAACGCATACAGCCATTTTCCAGCCAAGGAGTGTCACAAAAGTCATAAATAGCATTACAATGAATCACATACCTTTGATGATCTTCATCTGGCGGCACTCGCAGGTCTCCATGTTAGACAATACATTTTTGTTTGTTCGATAATGTCCCTCTTTATGAGCAAAACCTCCTTTTTGTTTGTGCGTTCTGTCCAGTAATCCGAATGCAGAAGGCGCGTGCACTAACTTTTTAAAAAGTACAATAAAAGTTAGTAGAAACATGCCAAACGATGATTAAAATCAAACCTCCGGTTGTTTTTGTTATAAATAATCAATAATATTTCAACCGGACAAAAAGAAAGGAAAAACAAGGAAAGGAGAAACAAGAAAGGCGCGTTCACGATCAGGGTGCATGGCTGATGAATGGAAATTTCCACTGGTCACTGATTGAAAGTGCTGTATCTCCCTAATTTTTCAGAGTAAAAGCCTGAAACAATGCCTAAAGACTGGTCACATGTAGAGGAAGCCACAGAGCTCGTGAACTGAGTCCTAAAGTCTTTGTATGGTGCATAGGCTTTCAATGGAAAAACAGCCTTTCAAAATAATGGATTTTCCGCAGGTTTTCGCCTGCCATATCAGTTCTGTTATACTCACAGACATTATTTTAACAGTTTTGGAAACTTTAGCGTGTTTTCTATCCAAACCTACTAATTATATGCATATCCTATATTCTGGGACTGAGTAGCAGACAGTTTAATTTGGGCATGCTTTTCATCCAAAATTCAGAATGCTGCCCCCTACCCTAGTGAAGTTAAATTTACAACAGGGTGTGAACAGTCAACCCCCCACCAGCTCCCCCCCACCCCCTCCGGGTGAGAGGGGGTCTGGCTGGAGTTATTTATTGCCAAGCTGATCTGACCCATTCGACGCATGTTATTCAAGATGCCCTCATGTCTATTCAGAATATTATATTGGTTGTGTTACGGAAGATACGGTATGTGTTATGGTCAGTGTGAGCTTGTTCAGGTGGGTTAATAGCTGTCCATGGTGCTGAATGTGGAGGTGAAAAGTGCTGCTGAGCTGTCAGGGGAGGGGGTGCTGTTGAAGGGCTAGCTCCCAGGTGTGCACATCACAAGACTTCAGCTCAGCGGACTAACACAATCAAGTGTGTTGCGCATCGATCACAACAACAGCGTCAATGCATTTTGGTACACGAGAAGTACATTAATTTCCAATTGAACACCACGTTTGCCTTGCAGCATTACGTTGCAGAGGCAGTTGCAGTGCGTTATGTGTGGTGCATATGTTGGATTTATCAAATGTATGCTTCAAACTGTATGTGTAGACGGCTTGATGTGTAGACGGCTTGACAATGGTAGCAGAAGGTAAATGTTTGCACACATATTCAGATGATGCTGTGTACGATTTTGCACAATGACACTATTGGTGTAATCAAGGCATTAGTGTGTGTGTTGTGTTGTGTGTGTGCGTTGGTGGGTGCATGCATCCGTGTGTATGTGTGTGTGGCTTGCGAAAGTATTCACCCCCTTGGCATTTTTCCTATTTTGTTGCCTTTTAAGGAATTAAAATGGATATTTGGGGGGGGGGGGGGGGGGGGGGGTGTATCACTTGATTTAAACAACATGCCTACCACTTTGAAGATGCAAAACATTTTTTATGATGAAACAAACAAGACATAAGAAAAAACAGACAACTTGAGCATGCATAACTATTCACCCCCCCAAAAGGCAATACTTTGTAGAGCCAACTTTTGCAGAAATTACAGTTTCAAGTATCTTGGGGTATGTCTCTATAAGCTTGACACATCTAGCCACTGGGATTTTTGCCCATTCTTCAAGGCGTAACTGCTCCAGTTCCTTCAAGTTGGATGGGTTCTGCTGGTGTACAGCAATCTTTAAGTCATACCACATATTCTCAATTGGATTAAGGTCTGGGCTTTGACTAGGCCATTCCAAGACATTTAAATGTTT
Organism: Oncorhynchus mykiss; assembly: GCF_057628025.1. Lineage (NCBI taxonomy): Eukaryota > Metazoa > Chordata > Actinopteri > Salmoniformes > Salmonidae > Oncorhynchus > Oncorhynchus mykiss. The sequence continues at coordinate 74,574,094 of NC_143023.1, read as the reverse complement.
CCCCTTAAACCACCAGAGTGTTGCTTTAGCAGTATGCTTAGGGTCATTGTCCTGCTGGAAGGTGAACCTCCGTTCCAGTCTCAGATCTCTGGAAGACTGAAACAGGTTTCCCTCAAGAATTTCTCTGTATTTAATGCCATCCATCATTCCTTAAATTCTGACCAGTTTCCCAGTCCCTGCCGATGAAAAACATCCCCACAGTATGATGCTGCAACCACCACGCTTCACTGTGGGGATGGTTTTCTCGGGGTGATGAGAGGTGTTGGATTTGCGCCTGACATCACATTTTCCTTGATGATCAAAAAGCTACATTTTATTCTCATCTGACCAGAATACCTTCTTCCATATGTTTGGGGAGTCTCCCACATGCCTTTTGGTGAACACCAAACGTGTTTGCTTATTTTTTTCTTTTAGTAATGGCTTTTTCTGGCCACTCTTCCATAAAGCCCAACACTGTGGAGTGTACGGCTTAAAGTGGTCCTATGTACAGGTACTCCAATCTCCGCTGTGGAGCTTTGCAGCTCCCTCAGGGTTATCTTTGGTCTCTTTGTTGCCTCTCTGATTAATGCCCTCCTTGCCTGGTTCATGAGTTTTGGTGGGCGGCCCTCTCTTGGCATGTTTGTTGTGGTGCCATATTCTTTCAATTTTTTTTATAATTGATTATGGTGCAGTTTGCTTGGTGGTGCCCCGTGCATAGTGGTGTTGCAGACTCTGGGTTCTTTCAGAACAGGTGTATACATACTGAGATTATGTGACACTTAGATTGCACACAGGTGGACTTTATTTAACTAATTATGTGACTTCTGAAGGTAATTGGTTGCACCAGATCTTATTTAGGAGCTTCATAGCAAAGGCGGTGAATAGATGCACAAACCACTTTTCTGGGGGGGGGGGGGGGGGGGGGGTTATAAGTAATAAGTAGTATATAAGTAATATACAAGTAATTTCTTTCATTTCACTTCACCAATTTGGACTATTTTGTGTATGTCCATTTCATGAAATGCAAATAAAAATATAATAAATTTACAGGTTGTAATGCAACAAAATAGTAAAAACGAGAAGGGGGATGAATACTTTTGCAAGGCACTGTAGAGGAGTTAGGGTGTCTGAAAAGGTGGTTTAATCTGGTGCAGGAGGAACGCTGAGAGAACTCATTCCCCAGATAAAACAGAATACCACAGCAACCTCTGATAATGCAGTCTCTGTCTTTCATGCACACACACACAGACACACACGCACACATGCACACCTGTCTGATAATGTCACTTTCACAGACAGATGGCGGAGATGTGAGGAGATACATGTCCATCGCCTACACAGGAAAGAAAGAGAGAATGAAAAAATGTCAAATGGACTAAAAGGAAGACATTCCCATTCCTCTTGGTTACCTTTCTCTTTTGTATACATTTCCTGCGGCATGGCCTAAAAAAGACAAACACACTCCCTCTATCTCCATCCACAGAGATCAGTTACCCCTCCTCTCTCTCCCTCTGTTTCCGTCTCTCTCACACACACACACTGATTCATGCACGCACACACAGTCAGATAATGAGGATAATGAGAGTAATTCCAGGGTGAAGATGAGTGTGTGTGTGATGTGTCCATATTGGTCCAGGCCTAAGATAGGGAAAGAGAGAAGCCAAATAGAAGGAGAGAAATAGAGGCAGAGAGTTAGAGGGGAAAGGAGAGAGAAAGATAGAGAAATAATGGAAGAGAGAGACATAGAGGGAGAGAGAAAAATAAAGAAAGAGAAGTAGAGGGAAAGAGAGAGAGAGAGCTCATCGGTGGGAGAATAGGAAAAGATGAGGGGTTATAGAGAGAGATGTTCACTGTCAGAACTGATGAAACTCAGAGGTTTAGTCGTGGAAAAGTGTGTGTGTGAGTCAGTGTGGGTTGGTTGGTTGTTCTATCCTTGTGGGGACCTTAAAAAAAGAAAAAGTCCCCACGAGGACAGTAAATAAAGAAAAATTCTCCCTCATGGGGACATTTTTCAGGTCCTCATGAGGAAAAAAGGCTATTTTAGGCTTTGGTGTTAGGTTATGTGTTAGGGTTACAATTAGGTTTAGAGTTAGAATTAGGGTTAGGGGTTAGGTTTATGATTAGGAATTAGGGTTAGGTGTTAAGGTTAGAGTTAGTGTAAGGGTTAAGGTCAGGGGAAATAGGACTTTGAATGGAAATACATTTTATGTCCATGTGTTTGTGTGTGCATTTGTGCAGCCAGATCGCTCAAGATTGACTTCGAAATTTGATGTCTGTCCATGTCCTTAGGACGTCAGGGAATGTCTTCAAAACCGGCCTCAACAGCGAGCTCTATTACCTTCAAGTAAACTTGGGTTTTGCTAGTGCGTTGTGGACAGGGGTGTAATCCCATGACTCCCATACATTTTTTATTTCATCCCAGGACTCCGGATCCAAAGGTCACATGTTCAATCCCAGTGGTACTTGTTTTTAATTGTTTTATTTAAATCCTATCCCAAACTTTAACCCTTCATTTAACCATACAGAAATTAATGCCTAAACTTACTGTTTTAACCCTATCCAAAACGTGAACCTTTAACTTCAAAATTAGACTTTGAGAAATGGAATGATGCTAAGTAGAAGGAGCAACCCAGGGTGTCAAAAACACTTCAAAAGTGTACTTCTGGAGCAACTTTAAATTAGAATTTTGGAGAAATGTCAGAATCTGAAGTCAAATTGGTAAAACTGTGAGGTCTTGTTGATGTGTGTGTGTCATGGCCCTGGTTCAGCATTGTGTTGATTTTAGCATATCTCTCCGCTCATTCCACTATTGCTGTCTTATTGTCAGAATGTCCGCTCAGCCGATTGCTTCATATCATTAACCAATAATATACCAGCAGCATGTTAATGTTTCATGACCAAGGCTTCTGCGGTCAATTACTAATGAATAATGGATTTGTTGAGAAGGTTTGGAGGTATCAGGAATCAAGGTAAGACCCAAGTGCAGACTGTGTGAAGCCACAATGTTTATTGTAACCACAGGTTCAGGCAAACGACAGGTCAAGGCAGGCAGGGGTCGATAATCCAGAGTAGGAGCAAAGGTACAGGACGGCAGGCAGGCTCAGGGTCAGGGACGGGCAGAGTGGCCAGGCGGCCGGGTACAGGGTCAGGACAGGCAGGGTCAAAAACCAGAAGGTTGAGAAAAAGAGAAGCTGGGAAAAGACAGGAACTGACAGGACAAATGCTGGTAAGCTTGACAAACAAGATGAACTGGCAACAGACAAACAGAAAACAGAGGTATAAGTACACAGGTGTTAATGGGGAAGATGGGCGACACCTGGAGGGGGTGGAGACAAGCACAAAGACAGGTGAAACAGATCAGGGCATGACAGGAGGAGAGGCACAGACTGTTACAGTTCTGTTCTGCGTGTGTGTCTGTTATGTTCTCTCTCTCTCTATCTGTGTGAGTGTGTGTGTGTGTGTGTGTGTGTGTGTGTGTGTGTGTGTGTGTGTGTGTGTGTGTGTGTGTGTGTGTGTGTGTGTGTATGTGTGTGGTGGGCAGTAATATTTGACATGCTTATATACAGTATATATGATATTTTAAATACCTCACATGACTCGTACTAAGAATGTTTATCTGACTCCATAAAGATCATTTAAAATATACATGAAAGCATTAGGCAATGAGTTGACATAGACTGGCAAGAATTGGTCTGAGAATGCTATATATCAAAGGAAGATATATAATGAAATTGTACAATGAATGGATTCACATACAAGGCATAATGTAAGGACAGATTCTTAGAGACGAGAAGCAAGTACAGGGAGTGAACATTTCATTAATAAGCAGACATGAAACAGGACAGGGACAGCATCTGGGCAGGAGAAACAAAAAAACATTAATGCTGACACAGGGAACAAACTGAGGAACAGACAGATATAGAAGGGGCAAACAACAAAGTAATGGAGTCCAGGTGAGTCCGAAGATGCGCTGCTGCGAGTAACGATGGTGACAGGTGTGCGTAATGATGGACAGCCTGGTGCCCTCGAACGCCAGGGAGGGGGAGCGGGAGCAGGCGTGACACATAAAGCTTAAGTTACAAGAATTAACAACCATTACAAAGCATACGTCTAGGCATATAGATCCTAAGGTTAACTTAGAAGACAAAGCATGAACAAAGAGATGCCTTCTAGGCAATTAGAATTAATCATGCAACCTTCCTCCATGGACTGGATACAGGATAAGAGGGAGAACAAAGGAACTTAATTCCATTTAGAACATCTGAGGGTGTAACCTTTAAACCCCAAACCAACCCCCATTCACCAATCAAAACATACAAAGTTGACAGTGTAACCTGATGACCAAGGCCCAATCTACACAGGGTATCTCAGCATTTACAGGCTTGTGTGAGGGATGAGACCCATGTAAATAAGACAGAATTCCTGAGAGGACCATAACACTCTATACAGATACAAGTAAACACAGAGATCATACATCAATATACTGTAGATAGCATCAGAGTTATCCTCAGTGAACAACTTTCAGATAGATACCAGACATGGATACTATAGTATTACTCTATCATATTCAATAGTCAGTCTCTGGATACTATACCAGAGAGAAACATTTTGACCACTCAGCAAGGCGAAGGGCTGACTAGTCTTTTGGCATTGACCTCTGTCTTCCAACTCCAGGTGTCAGAGAGCACATAAATTAGGGCAGAACTAACGTGTGTGAGTGAGTGAGTGAGTGAGTGAGTGAGTGAGACAGAGACAGATACAGATACAGAGACAGAGAGACAGAGAGACAGAGAGAGAGAGTGTGTGTGTGTGAGAGAGAGAGAGAGAGAGAGAGAGAGAGAGAGAGAGAGAGAGAGAGAGCAGACGTACACTCTTCAGGTCAGTAGCTGTCCGTTGGAGTGTGTGTCCAGCAATCTGTTGGCCATGCCTCTGTAACCATGATAATTAGAGACCTGCCCCCTGTTAGGAGCTATAAACACACACACACACACGTACTGACCATATGACAGAGCACTTTCATAGACCGCAATGCAGAATTATGTGTGTGACAACAACTTCTTGTTCTAACTAACTCTCTTGTTTATCTGACTATGATGGCCAGTAGCTTGACCACAGCTAATGTTACCTCACAGTTCTTATGAGTCTACCTGTTTACTTCACTGTACTGCCAGTAGCCATATTGACCAAATAGAATGGTTGTAGTAGCTACCTTGTCTAGGCACACTTCGAAGTACACTCCTTAATGCACT
>NC_143023.1:74553866-74561366 GCF_057628025.1 Oncorhynchus mykiss | reverse complement strand
TGATTGACAGTTTCCAAGTCCAATCAGAGGTAATTTCATGTCATCAGTCTCAAGTCAAATTCAAGTTCCGAGTCTTTTGGTTCCAAGTCCAAGTTATTTTATTTTCTATCAAGTCGAGTCTCATGTCATCAAATTTGTGACTTGAGTCAGACTCAAATCCAAGTCATGTGCCTCGATTCCACACCTCTGTTAAATGCTCTTTCATTTTAGTCACATTTTAGTCACATCACAATTGTATTGCCTTATTAACCTATAGTAAACATAAATCACTGACTTCCATGTGACCAAACATGCATAGCCTTGTCCTACCAACATATCTTATGTGTAACATCCTATTCTCTTCCCAATAGCAGAAATATGACAAACATATTTAAAAATATATAAGAACTATCTGGCCATGTAAATTCCTAACTCATCCTACACAGGTATTACACATTACATACAAAACAAACAGACATACACAAGCTCAGAGAGAGCAAGAGCGGCACAATCACCAGATGGTGCTGCAAAGTATTGGCAAAGTAGTATGGGTTGCACCTCCGTCTGTCGGTTGTGTCATTGCCCTTGACGTTCCACAGACCCTGCAGACACATTGATGTAATCAAGTCACTAAAACTTGAGTCCAAATCGAGTCCCAAGTCCCATATGTCCGAGTCTGAGTCAACAATGGTCCCTATGGCTGAAGTCCGAGTCCCAGTGCTTGAGTCCTGGTCCAAGTGTTCAAGTCTGAGTCACTGGATCCACATTAACTCAAAATAAAGTTATTTACCAAGTCAGATATAGTGTAGTGGCAAGAGGAATTTAGTCAATACATTTCATGAATGAAGCTGACATTATTCCTTATTCAGAGAGGAATTTTTATTCTACATTTACGTAACATTTGTGTAATTTATCTAACGCTCTTTTCCAGAGCGACGTACAGTTAGTGCATTTATGTTAAGATAGCTACAGTAGGTGAGACAACCACATATCACAGTCGTGGGAAGTACATTTTTTCCTCAATAAGGAAAACATTGCGTCCTGCTGAACACGCCCCCAGGTTGTTAGCTATAGCTAGCTAATGAGGTAACATGCCTGAACAAGGTGTAGCCTTAACAAATGGCCAAAGGTCTTGTCTGCAAGTAGCCTAGTTTTAGAACAGCCCACGATATTCTTTATGAATGTAAAATGCAGCCCGCCAATGCACAATAGACATGCAGTGGGGGAAGCGAGACTACAAATTCAAAGTCAGACTACCTTTCTATAGTCAAAGGAGAGAAAAACATTGATAGACTGTTGTTTAACTAACAAAATAAGATCAAAGTTTATAGGTCCCATATACAGATTTGCAGATGTTACCGCACGTGCAGCAAAATGCTTGTGTTTCTAGCTCCAACAGTGTAGTGATACCTAGCAATACAAAACAATACACACACAATCCCCAACTTTTAAATAAAGAAAGTAAGAAATATCAGAATGTCAGATAATGGTATATGGTGTGTATAGACAGTATGAACCGTATTCGAATAGAAAATGTTTGTACAGCAGTAGTTATATAGGATGAGCCTTGACTAGAGTACAGTATACACAGTACATGTGAAGTGGGTAAAACAGTATGTAAACATTATTAAAGTGACCAGTGATTCCTTGTCCATGTATATAGGCCAGCAGTCTCTAAGGTGCACGGTAGAGTAGTGGGTGGTAGCCGGCTAGTAATAGTGACTAAGTTTCAGGGCAGGGTACAGGGCGGAGATAGAAGCTTTTTTATCAGAGTCTCTGTCCAAACTTTGATGTACCTATACTGTCTCCGCCTTCTAGATGGTAGCGGGGAGAACATGCCGTGGCTCGGGTGGCTGAGGTCCTTGATGATCTTCTTAGCCTTCCTCTGACAGCGGGTGCTGTAGAGGGCAGGCAGTGGGCCCGCGCTAATGCTTTGGGCTGACCGCACCACCCTCAGAAAAGACCTGCGGTTGCCGTACCAGGCGGTGTTACATCCCCACAGCATGCTCTCAATGGTGCATCTATAGAAGTTTGTGAGGGTCTTAAGGGCCAAGCCAAATTTCTTCAGCCTTCTGAGTGCCTCTTCAAACTCAGAAGGCTGAAGAAATTTGGGTGGGTGAGGGCCTTGTAACCGTTCAGGAAGAGAGAGTAGCAAGGATCGAGAGTCTGTGATGCCCATATAACACAGGAGATGTGTTGATAGAATTTCAGTAGCATATTCCTCAGATTTACTTTATTGAAGTCCCCAGCTATAATAAATTTGGCTTAAGGACATGCAGTTTCCAGGGCAGCAGCTTGCCTAGCAGGTAGCCTTGTGGTTAAGAGCGTTGGGCCAGTGAAAGGTCACTGAGTCCCTAAGCTGGCAAGTTGGAAAAAATCTGCAGTTCTGTGTCACATTCTGACCTTTATTTATTTTGTTTTGTATTTATGGTCAGGGCGTGAGTAGGGGTGGGCAGTCTATGTGTGTTTTTCTATGTTGGGGTTTTTAGTTCAGCCTAGTATGGTTCTCAATCAGTGGCAGGTGTCGTTAGTTGTCTCTGATTGAGAATCATACTTAGGTAGCCTGGGTTTCACTTTTGAGTGGTGGGTGTTTGTTTCCGTGTGAGTGTTTGTTGCCACACTGTATTGTTACGGTTTCAGTCGTTTCACATTTATTGTTTTGTAGTGTTCAGTTTATGTCTTTAAATAAACATTATGGACACTTACCACGCTGCGCATTGGTCCTCCGATCCTTCTCGCTACTAGGAGGAATGCCGTTACAGAAACACCCACCAACAAAGGACCAAGCAGCGTGGTAAAGGGCAGCAGCAGCAGCGGCAAGGAACATAGGACTCCTGGACATGGGAGGAGATTCTGGACGGCAAAGGACTCTGGGCACAGCCAGGGGAATATTGCCTTCCCAAAGCAGAGCTGGAGGCAGCGAAGGCAGAGAGGCGCTGGTATGAGGAGGCAGCACGGCAGCGCGGCTGGAAGCCCAAGAGGCAGCCCCAAAAATTTATTGAGGGGCACACGGAGAGTGTGGCGAGTTCAGGTAGGAGACCTGCGCCAACTTCCCGTGCTTACTGGAGAGCGAGAGGGACCGGGCAGGCCCGTGTTATGCGGTGGAGCACACGGTGTCCCCAGTGCGTGTGCATAGCCCAGTGCGGTACATATCGGCCGGGCTAGAGTGGGCATCGAGCCAGGTGCCATGAAGCCGGCTCTACGCATCTGGTCTCCAGTGCGTCTCCTTGGGCCAGCGTACATGGCACCAGCCTTACGCATGGTGTCCCCGGTTCGCCAGCTACAGGGAGCATTCAACCAGGTAAGGTTGGGCAGGCTCGGTGCTCAAGAGCTCCAGTGCGCCTGCACGGTCCGTTCTATCCGGTGCCACCTCCACGCACCAGCCCTCCGGTGGCAGCCCCCCACACCAGGCTGTCTCTCCGTCTTCTCCCTACAGGTGCTCCCGCCTGTCCAGCGCTGCCAGAGCCTTCCTCCTGCCCAGCGTTGTCAGAGTTTCCCATCTGTCCTGAGCCGCCAGAGTCTCCCGTCTGTCCTGAGCCGCCAGTCTCCCATCTGTCCTGAGCCGCCAGAGTCTCCCGTCTGTCCTGAGCCGCCAGTCTCCCGTCTATCCTGAGCCGCCAGAGCTGCCCGTCTGTCCTGAGCCGCCAGTCTGTCCTGGGCCGCCAGAGCCGCCAGTCAGCCAGGAGCCGCCAGTCAGCCAGGAGCCGCCAGAGCCGGCAGTTAGCCAGGAGCCACCAGAGCCGCCAGTCAGCCAGGAGCCGCCAGAGCCGTCAGTCAGCCAGGCGCCGCCAGAGCCGTCAGTCAGCCAGGAGCCGCCAGAGCAGTCAGTCAGCCAGGACCTGCCAGAGCCGTCAGTCAGCCAGGACCTGCCAGAGCCGTCAGTCAGCCAGGACCTGCCAGAGCCGTCAGTCGGCCAGGACCTGCCAGAGCCGTCAGTCGGCCAGGAGATGCCAGAGCCGTCAGTCAGCCAGGAGCTGCCAGAGCCGCCTGTCACGCCGGCGATGCCGGAATCGCCCTTCACTCCGGCGCTGCCGGAGTCTCCCGTCCATTTGGGACCCATTTCTAGGGTCCCCAGTCCGAGGTCGGGGGCGAGGGTCGCCGCTTGTAAGAGGCCACGGAGGCGGACAATGAGGCGGAGAAAAACTGTGCTGAAGTTTGGTCCACGTCCTGCGCCAGAGCCGCCACGGTGGACAGACGCCCACCCAGACCCTCCCCTATAGGTTCAGGTTTTGTGGCCGGAGTCCGCACCTTAGAGGTGCGGACTCTTATTTATTTTGTTTTGTCTTTATTTAGTAAGGTCAGGGCGTGAGTTGGGGTGGGCAGTCTATGTGTGTTTTTCTATGTTGGGGTTTTGAGGTCAGGCTAGTATGGTTCTCAATCAGATGCAGGTGTCGTTAGTTGTCTCTGATTGAGAATCATACTTAGGTAGCCTGGGTTTCACTTTTGAGTGGTGGGTGTTTATTTCCGTGTGAGTGTTTGTTGCCACACGGTACTGTTTCGGTTTCGGTCGTTTCACGTTTATTGATTTGTAGTGTTTATGTCTTTAAATAAACATTATGGACACTTACCACGCTGCCCATTGGTCCTCCGATCATTCTCGCTACTCCTCCTCAGAAGAGGAGGAAGAATGCCGTTACATTCTGCCCTTGAGCAAGGCAGTTAATCCCCAACAACTGCTCCCCGGGCACCGTGGACATAGATTAAGGCAGACCCCTGCACCTCTCTGATTCAGAGGGGTTGGGTTAAATGCGGAAGACACATTTCAATTGGATGCATTCAGTTTTGCAACTTTTCTAGTTTTCAAATAGTCCAGTGTAGTTCCTTGGGAGCTGTCGCTGTGTCGGTTTGGGGGTGAATATACACGGTTGTGACGATGACCACATCAAATTATCTCTGGAGGTAATGCGGTCGGCATTTGATGGGGAGGTATTCCAAATCGGGAGAACAAAAGGTCTTGAGTTCCTGTACATTACCACAATTACACCATTAGTTGTTAATTATGAAACAAAGCCCAGAGAGTTCTTTCTCCTGTTTGCGTGATGGATGGAGAACCCCACTGGCTAAATGGACGGGGGCAATATATCCAGAGAGAGCCATGATTCGATAAAACAGAGTATGTTACACTCCCTAATGTCTCTCTGGAAGGAGGACCTCGCCCTGAGCTTGTTTACTTTATTGTCCAGGGACTGAACGTTAGCGAGTAATATTCTCGGAAGCGGGGGATGGTATGCACACTGCCTGAGTCTAACTAGGGCCCCACTTCTTCCTCTCTTCCGGTGTTGGTGCAACCCCTGGGATGAATAGAGCTGCCTCGGGAAGTTAATATAAAAGATCCTGAGAAGTAGAATTTATGCTCTAATTTCTGGCGATCTAATATCACAAAGTTTTTTTTCGGCTGTAGGTAGTAATATACAAAATGTTCTGAACAAATAATGTTTCTCTCATAATTAATTTTACGGACTCAAAATATCCCACCATGTCGAACAAACAAATTATATGTCTGCATTTATAAAACTTCCTGTTCCATCACAGCTGTTGTGATGACAAATTTTAGTCACAGAGATACAGTGATTTTATCCCGTTTCGTTAGAAATGGGAACTGAAATGAAGAAAAAAAAACATGTTTTTTTTCTGGGTCTATTTAGTCAGTTATAGTCTCGTCATTTGGCACTGAAAAATAGGTGTTTGATGAATATTTTAGTTTTGTTGACAAAATTATGCCTGACACACACACAAACACCCACAAACACAGGTAAACACACACAGCCAGGGGCACTAGCAGGCAACTTGTCTTGGAGATTAGCATGCAGTGATAGCCAACATAATCTCTCCTCTCCTTCCGCCACCCCCCTTTCCTTTCACTCCAGGACTGAACCCGTCACCCAGTCAGTGTCCTAATTACGCATCAGGCAAAGTCCTACTACAGAAACAGGGCTTAGTGGTCTACAGATGACCCAGGTTTAAATCTACAGCCTTTGATTTCATCTGATGACATTTTTTCTTACACTAGTATAATGGGATAACTATGTACACGATGGCACCCCCAACTTTATAATTACTACTCATACATCCATACAACCAAATAGGACTATATTGCACCACTGGGTGACGGTGATAGGGTATGGATGTTAGAGCTGATTCCATTCTTTTACTTCAAATTCTCTGGCTGTGACCTGTGACCCGCAGGGAGCTGACTGTGCGGCCTGATCGTTACTCTAATAAGCCCTGCTCTGTGTGGGGGGTCAGCAGGGCGTTAAGGACCACAGCACAAATGATGGATTATTGATTATGATTGGTAAATAGTGATATATGATGTGCATTATAACTATGAATCCTTATTAGACAGATCTGATGACATACTGCACTGGTATTGCATCAGCAATAGTAGTAGTGGTGGCAGAGGTGTATCTACCATCGAGTCACTAAATCTATAGTCTATAGTTTGACCCGTAGGTGAAGCCCCAGACAGCTTTGGGTTGATTTGGTCTTTACATCTGAAGTGTTTTGGTTCACTTGCAATTACAATTCTCTTTATGACCTGAGATTCAAATTGTAAAATCTTATCTTGCCTCATGGCAAAATGTGTGGAATTGTAGCAAACCCCATGTCAAAATGTGTAGAATTGTAGCAAACCCCATGTCAAAATGTGTAGAATTGTAGCAAACCCCATGTCAAAATGTGTAGAATTGTAGCAAACCCCATGTCAAAATGTGTAGAATTGTAGCAAACCCCATGTCAAAATGTGTAGAATTGTAGCAAACCCCATGTCAAAATGTGTGGAATTGTAGCAAACCCCATGTCAAAATGTGTAGAATTGTAGCAAACCCCATGTCAAAATGTGTAGAATTGTAGCAAACCCCATGTCAAAATGTGTAGAATTGTAGCAAACCCCATGTCAAAATGTGTGGAATTGTAGCAAACCCCATGTCAAAATGTGTAGAATTGTAGCAAACCCCATGTCAAAATGTGTAGAATTGTAGCAAACCCCATGTCAAAATGTGTAGAATTGTAGCAAACCCGATGTCAAAATGTGTAGAATTGTAGCAAACCCCATGTCAAAATGTGTAGAATTGTAGCAAACCCCATGTCAAAATGTGTAGAATTGTAGCAAACCCCATGTCAAAATGTGTAGAATTGTAGCAAACCCCATGTCAAAATGTGTAGAATTGTAGCAAACCCCATGTCAAAATGTGTGGAATTGTAGCAAACCCCATGTCAAAATGTGTAGAATTGTAGCAAACCCCATGTCAAAATGTGTAGAATTGTAGCAAACCCCATGTCAAAATGTGTAGAATTGTAGCAAACCCCATGTCAAAATGTGTAGAATTGTAGCAAACCCCATGTCAAAATGTGTAGAATTGTAGCAAACCCCATGTCAAAATGTGTAGAATTGCATGAAATTAACTCTAAAACTTTCTCTCCGCTGTCAAGAGGGGGGTTGCAAACATGTTTTGCTTGCAATGTGTTGAGGGGATGTGGGTGCGCTGACAGGTGTAGAAAATCGAGGACACAGCCATGCAA
>NC_143023.1:74543866-74548866 GCF_057628025.1 Oncorhynchus mykiss | reverse complement strand
GCGAAAACAGGTTTTTAATAATGTTAGCAAATTTATAAAAAGCAGAAATACCTTATTTACATAAGTATTCAGACCCTTTGGTATGAGACTCGAAATTGAGCTCAGGTGCATCCTGTTTCCATTGATTCTCCTTGAGATGTTTCTAAAACTTGATAGAAGTCTACCTGTGGTAAATTCAGTTGATTGGACATGATTTGGAAAGGCACACAACAAACTGAACAAACAAGGGAGAAGGGCCTTGGTCAGGGAGGTGACCAAGAACCCGATGGTCACTCTGACAGAGCCCCATAGTTCCTCTGCAGCACTCCACCAATCAGGCCTTAATGGTAGAGTGGCCAGACGGAAGCCACTCCTCCATAAAAGCCAAATGACAGCCCGCTTGGAGTTTGTCTAAAGGACTCTCAGACCAACAAGATTCTCTGGCCTGATGAAACCAAGATTGAACTATTTGGCCTGGCACCATCCCTACAGTGAAGCATGGTGGTAGCAGCATCATGCTCTGGGGATGTTTTTCAGAGGCAGGGACAGCCAGACTAGTCAGGATCGAGTGAAAGAGGAAACGAGCAAAGTACAGAATTATCCTTGATGAAAACCTGCTACAGGACCTCAGACTGGGGCAAAGGTTCAACTTCCAACAACCCTAAGCACACAGCCAAGACAACGCAGGAGTGGCTTTGGAACAAGTCTCTGAATGTCCTTGAGTGGCCCAGCCAGAGCCCGAACTTGAACCCCATCTAACATCTCTGGAGAAACCTGAAAAAAGCTGTGCAGCAATGGTCCCCATCCAACCTGACAGAGCTTGAGAGGATCTGCAGAGAAGAATGGCAGAAACTCCCCAAATACAGGTGTGCCAAGCTTATAGCATCATACCCAAGAAGACTCGAGGCTGTAATCGCTGCCCAAGGTGCTTCAACAAGGGACTGAGTAAAGGGTCTGAATACTTATGTACATGTGATTTTTTTATTTTTTTTATACATTTGCAAAAATGTCTAAAAGCATGTTTATTCTTTGTCTGTATATGGTGTTTGTGTAGATTGATGTGGGGAATTATTTTTAAGGCTGTAACGTAACAAAATGTGGAAACATTTAAGAGGTATAAATACTTTCCGAATGCACTGTACTTTTGTATATATAGTGTATTAATGCAACATGTAAAGTGTCCCATGCTTCATGAGCTGAAATAAAAAATTCCAGAAAAGTTTTATACTCACAAAAAGATTATTTCTCAAAAGATTTGGGGCACTAATTTGTTTACATCCCTGTAAATTAGCATTTCTCCCAGTCTGAGTCTGAGGTCCTAAGCGCTCTGTAGCAGGTTTTCATCAAGGATAACTCTGTACTTTGCTCTGTTCCTCTTTCCCTCGATCCTGACTAGTCTGCCTGTCCCTGTCTCTGAAAAACATCCCCAGAGCATGATGCTGCCCCCATGCTTCACTGTAGGGATGCTGCCACCACCATGCTTCACTGTAGGGATGGTGCCATAGCAAGAAGCTGATTAAACAATATGATCATTACACAGGTGCACCTTGTGCTGGGGACAATAAAAGGCTACTCTGAAATGTGCAGTTTTTGTCACACAACACAATGCCACAGATGTCGCAAGTTTTGAGGAAGCGTGCAATTTGCATGCTGACTGCCGGAATGTCCACCAGAGCTGTTGCCAGATAATTTAATGTTAATTTCTTTAGCAGAAGCAGAACCTTTAGCAGAACCTCCTACGGCGTTTTAGAGAATTTGGCAGTATGTCCAACCAGCCTCACAACCGCAGACCACACAATTGCATTTTATTGATGGCAATTTACCCCTTGTTTCGGCATGATAATGCAAGGCCCCATGTTGCAAGGAACTGTACATTTCCCAGTTATTTTATGGCCTGAATACTGTACTTACCAGACATGTCATTGAGCATGCCTGGGATGCCATTGAAGAGAAGTGGGACATGTATTGGACAGAAAGACAGATACATGTCCCACTTCTCTTCAATGGCTGCGTGAAGTTGCTGGATATTGGCGGAACTGGAATACGTTGTCATGCACATCGATCTAGAGCATCCCAGGCATGCTCAATGACATGTCTGGTAAGCACTGGTTTACCAAATAACCCACATTTTGTTGTTTTTAACCCAGCATTCTTTAGAGTGTACTGTTTGGGACTACCTGAACCTAAAGTACAAAAGGAGTACATTGATAGTAGTGTGTTTTATACCTAGCAGTGTTGGATTCAGATTAGAGTGTATACGCAGAAACAGCCCCTTGCAGTATCAGAGCTCAGAGTTGACTCCGTCTCAGAGACGCTTTTATCCTCCTACCTGCTGACACACACTCACATACATGCATTCATGCTCACATGCACACTCACACACACACTCATGCACATGCACACTCATGCATGCATTTATGTCACACATACACATTCTCTCTCTCTCTTGGGTTCAGACTGATTTTGAAGACAGTACTCAGATCATACATAGTTAACACTTCTCTCTCTTTCTCTCTAGCTCTGGTGTGTTGAAGGAACATATGTGTTGTAAGGCATTAGGTTGTTGGTTGTGAAGAAACAGTGGTACTAGTTATGCTGCTTGGTAGATAGTCTGGGCTTAGGGAGACAGAGGGAGCTTTAGTTGAGGAGATAGTATCAGCTCGGTCGCACACACGCACGCACACACACAGACTCACACACAGACTCACACACACACACACACACACACACACACACACACACACACACACACACACACACACACACACACACACACACACTCACACACACACACACACACACACACACACACACACACACACACACACACACACACACACACACACACACACACACACACACACACACACACACACAGCGGTGGCATCAGAACACTGGGCTTTTATATCAGCATGCCATCTGAACAGACTTATCCTGATACAGCCACAGGCATACACACACACGCATACTCACATGCACACACGGTATTGCGCAGTAGGAAGAGTAACAGAGTTTGCTGCAGTAGAGAGAGATTGGGGAAAGAGGGCAAGAGAAGGAGGCAGAAATAGGGCGAGATAAAGGGAGAGAAGTGGAGAGTGAGAGAGGGGGGGCAACATTCTCCAAATCCATTTAGTCATGGTCTGACTGTTTGTGAAGTAAACATTACTGTCAGCTCTTGTTAACAATACCCCAAAACTCTCCCAAAACTCTCACATCTTTGAGACCAGCAGAAAACATTGAGTTTGTCACCTGTACTGTAGATACATTGGGCTTCTTTAGTTGTTTAGCCTGATCTCTTGCTATTCTGTCACCCCCCCCCCCCCCTCTCTTCTCTCCTTTAGAAGGTCTGATGTCCAGACTCTGTGCTCTTCCATGTATGGTCCAGTGGAACTCTCCTTGACCATTAGATGGACTACAAACAGTTCCAGCAGTTACTGCGACCGCACCTCAAAACTCCCTTACCTTGACCCTTGACCCCTTAGCTTTAAACCCTCACCCCTGACCCATACTCTTAGCCTCTAGCCCCTCACTCCTCCTAATCCTTAACCTTACTCCCCCTCTCCCTTCCCTCCTTCCCTCCCTCCCTTCCTTCCTCTCATCTCTTGTCCTCTCCTGACCTTTCCTCTCCTCCCCTCTCCACCATGTTATCCCGTATCACCACAGTCCTCTTAGCTGTTTTGTGTCGATGTGTGCTGGTGTCTCTCGGGGTGGACCCCCCTCACCCCCGTCGCGAGATCCGGATCGAGGGTGACCTGGTTCTGGGGGGGCTGTTCCCAGTCCATGAGAAGGGGGGAGGGATAGAGGAGTGTGGGAGGGTGAACGAGGACAGGGGGATCCAGAGGTTGGAGGCCATGCTGTTTGCTATAGACAGGATCAACTCTGATCCTACTCTACTGCCTGGAGTCAGTCTGGGAGTTCACATACTGGACACCTGTTCTAGAGATACATACGCACTGGAACAGGTTGGTGAGCACTCACACACATACGCACCCACACACATACGCACCCACACCCACACACACCCACACACATACGCACCCACACACATACGCACCCACACACACACACAACCACACACAACCACACGCAACCACACACATACACACCCACACACATACGCACCCACACCCATACACACCCACACACAACCACACGCAACCACACACATACACACCCACACACATACGCACAAACAACCACACACACTTTTTATTGCTTCCTGCTTTTTCTATCTGAGCATAATGAGCTTGACCTTGACATCACAAAAGTAAAACCTTTTCTTTCAAAATATTTGAAAATATTAGATTTACATTTTCAGTTAGTTTTTATTGAGTGTATGTACATGGGTGTGTGTGTGTGTGTGTGTGTGTGTGCGTGGACTTGTTTAACGATACTTGTTGTGGCCAGAAGTACCCACAATAATAGTAAACAAACACACATTTGACCAACTGGGGACATTTTGTTAGTCCCCACAAGGTCAAATGGTATTTCTAGGGGGTTTTAGAGTTGAGGTTAGAATTAGTGTTAGTGTTAGAATTAGGTTTAGGGTTAGGTTAGGGAAAATAGGATTTTGAATGAGACTGAATTGTTTCCCCACAAGGTTAGTTATACAAGACTGTGTGTGTGTGTGTGTGTGTACTCCCCAGGCGCTGGAGTTTGTACGTGCGTCTCTGACCAAGGTGGACGATACAGAGTTTATCTGTCCTGATGGATCCTACGCGCTACAGGACGACAGTCCCCTGGCAATCGCTGGAGTTATAGGAGGATCCTATAGCAGCGTGTCTATACAGGTAACACACCAACAAGATCTCATAGTTTGACACGTTTTGACTTCAGTATTCAACGTTTGATCATGGGGTTAATTTTAGGCATTCATTCCGAAGTTAAGGTAAAGGTTAAGGTTTGGAATAGTGTTAAAACAGAAACAATTGGACGGCTAAGTTGAGGCTTTAATTCTGAATAGTTAAGCTAAGGGTTCATGTTTGGGATAGGGAATTGTTGTAGCACTCATCGTTGCCCCT
>NC_143023.1:74471366-74541366 GCF_057628025.1 Oncorhynchus mykiss | reverse complement strand
CCAACACTAATGGATGCATTTGCTCTTTATTGACTGTGTGTGTGTGTTCATGCAAGTGTGTGTGTGCATCATCATCTGTGTGTGTGTCTGTTTCTCACATCTTTCTGCCTCTCTCTCCCAGGTGGCCAACCTACTGCGCCTCTTCCAGATCCCTCAGATCAGCTATGCCTCCACCAGTGCCAAGCTCAGTGACAAGACGCGCTATGACTACTTTGCCCGCACGGTGCCCCCTGACTTCTACCAGGCCAAAGCCATGGCAGAGATCCTGCGGCTGTTCAACTGGACCTACGTGTCCACGGTGGCATCAGAGGGAGACTACGGAGAGACGGGCATAGAGGCTTTCGAACAGGAAGCACGTATGAGGAACATCTGCATCGCTACCTCTGAGAAGGTAGGAAGAAATAGGAGTTTAGATAGGGTTGTCTGGAGATTATATACTGTAGGTAGATTGACAGTGAAGGAGATAGGGTTGTCTGGAGATTATATACTGTAGGTAGATTGACAGTGAAGGAGATAGGATTGTCACGAGATTATATATGTAGATTGACAGTGAAGGAGATAGGGTTGTCTGGAGATTATATACTGTAGGTAGATTGACAGTGAAGGAGATAGGATTGTCACGAGATTATATATGTAGATTGACAGTGAAGGAGATAGGGTTGTCAGGAGATTATATAGGTCGATTGACAGTGAAGGAGATAGGGTTGTCAGGAGATTATATGGGTAGATTAACAGTGAAGGAGATAGGGTTGTCAGGGGATTACATAGGTAGATTGACAGTGAAGGAGATAGGGTTGTCAGGGGATTACATAGGTAGATTGACAGTGAAGGAGATAGGGTTGTCTGGAGATTATATACTGTAGGTAGATTGACAGTGAAGGAGATAGGATTGTCACGAGATTATATATGTAGATTGACAGTGAAGGAGAAGGGTTGTCAGGAGATTATATAGGTCGATTGACAGTGAAGGAGATAGGGTTGTCAGGAGATTATATAGGTAGATTGACAGTGAAGGAGATAGGGTTGTCAGGGGATTACATAGGTAGATTGACAGTGAAGTAGATAGGGTTGTCACGAGATTATATATGTAGATTGACAGTGAAGGAGATAGGGTTGTCAGGATATTATATGGGTAGTTTAACAGTGAAGGAGATAGGGTTGTCAGTGGATTACATAGGTAGATTGACAGTGAAGGAGATAGGGTTGTCAGGAGATTATATAGGTCGATTGACAGTGAAGGAGATAGGGTTGTCAGGAGATTATATGGGTAGATTAACAGTGAAGGAGATAGTGTTGTCAGGGGATTACATAGGTAGATTGACAGTGAAGGAGATAGGGTTGTCAGGGGATTATATAGGTTGTTTGACAGTGAAGGAGATAGGGCTGTCAGGGTATTAAAAAGGTAGATTGACAGTGAAGGAGATAGGAGTAGACCTAGGTTAGAATATAGAAGAACAGGCATGGAGAACATGAGGGGTTGGTCAGACAGAAACAACAAGATTTGGGTTTAGGGTTAACCCTACAGCGTGATACTATTTATTTTAGCCTGCTATTCTATGTAGTAGAGCTCTTCCTAAATTGTGTTTACTCCCTCTGGTTCCAGTTTAAATAACACATTACCTCCTGTCCAGGTGGGGCGCTCTAACGCTAAGAAGTCATATGAGGCAGTGATCAGGCAACTCCTCCAGAAGCCCAATGCCCGCGTGGCAGTTCTCTTCCTGAGGAGTGATGACGCTCGAGAACTCCTCTCTGCCGCCGCACGACTCAACACCACCTTCATCTGGGTGGCCAGTGATGGCTGGGGGGCACAGGAAAGCATTGTCAAGGGCAACGAGGCCACGGCCGACGGGGCAATTACCCTGGAACTGGCGGCCAATCCCGTGCCGGCTTTCAACCGCTACTTCCTGTCTCTGGATCCAATCAACAACCGCCGCAACCCCTGGTACCGGGAATTCTGGGAGCAGAAGTTCCAGTGCTCACTTGGCGGAGGAGGAGGTGGGGCAGGAGGAGTAGGGTCAGGGGGGATGGTGTCTCTCTCCCTCCCTCCCTGTGAGAAGGGTGTGTCGGTGGATAATAGTAACTTTGAGCCGGAGTCCAAGATCATGTTTGTGGTGAATGCGGTATACGCCATGGCCCACGCCCTCCATAAGATGCAGAGAACATTGTGTTCCAACACCACCAAGCTCTGTGACAGCATGAAGGCTCTGGATGGACGCAAGCTCTACAGAGACTACCTCCTCAACATCAGCTTCACAGGTCAGTACTGCCTGAAACTACCTAATGATCATCAGCTTCACAGGTCAGTACTGAAACTACCTAATGATCATCAGCTTCACAGTTCAGTACTGAAACTACCTAATGATCATCAGCATCACAGGTCAGTACTGTCTGAAACGACCTAATGATTATCATCTTCACAGGTCAGTACTGTCTGAAACTACCTAATGATCATCAGCTTCACAGGTCTGTACTGTCTGAAACTACCTAATGATCATCAGCTTCACAGTTCAGTACTGAAACTACCTAATGATCATCAGCTTCACAGTTCAGTACTGAAACTACCTAATGATCATCAGCTTCACAGGTCAGTACTAAAACTACCTAATGATCATCAGCTTCACAGGTCTGAAACTACCTACTGATCCTCAGGTTCACTGGTCAGTACTGCCTGAAACTACATACTGATCCTCAGGTTCACTGGTCAGTACTGCCTGAAACTACATGCTGATCCTCAGGTTCACAGGTCAGTACAAACTACATACTGATACTCAGGTTCATAGGTCAGTACTGCCTGAAACTACATACTGAACCTCAGCTTCACTGGTCAGTACTGTGTGAAACTACATACTGATCCTCAGCGTCACTGGTCAGTACTGAAACTACCTACTGATCCTCAGCTTCACTGGTCAGTACTGCCTGAAACTACATACTGATCCTCAGCTTCACTGGTCAGTACTGAAACTACCTACTGATCCTCAGCTTCACTGGTCAGTACTGCCTGAAACTACATACTGATCCTCAGCTTCACTGGTCAGTACTGAAACTACCTACTGATCCTCAGCTTCACTGGTCAGTACTGCCTGAAACTACCTACTGATCCTCAGCTTCACTGGTCAGTACTGCCTGAAACTACATACTGATCCTCAGCTTCACTGGTCAGTACTGAAACTACCTACTGATCCTCAGCTTTACTGGTCAGTACTGAAACTACCTCCTCAACATCAGCTTCACAGGTCAGTACTGTAGACTACCTACTGATTATCAGCTTTCCAGGTCAATAATGTAGACCTGGGAGAATGGGAGGAGAGGGGTGGAGTGAGAGAGGGAGGGAGTTAAAAAGAGAGAGGTAAAGAGGAATTCTCAACATGATGGGTCTTTTTGAGGGGAGGGAGAGATGAAAGGGGAAGAAAGACAGTACAACAGAGAGAGAGAGGGGAGAAGGATGCAAGCATAGCAACATGAAACGTGTAAGAACAATTCACCTTAATTTACATGTACGGTCATGCTTGCTAGTTACCATTGGCATTTATTAGCTGTATGTAATTGATATGACAGCACAGAGCAGGTGAGACGAATCACAGCTCAAGTTAATCCAACCCCATATTCTATCATATCTACTAGTGACTCACCATTTTATAATAGAGACTCCTATGGAAGTAATAATGAAGTGTGTGTGTGTGTGTGTGTGTGTGTGTGTGTGTGTGTGTGTGTGTGTGTGTGTGTGTGTGTGTGTGTGTGTGTGTGTGTGTGTGTGTGTGTGTGTGTGCGTGCGTGCGTGCGTGCGTGTGTGCACGCGCGCGCGTGTGTGTGTGTGATAATAGTATTCTATAGCAGGAGAGTGTCACTTAAGACTGGAGAGAAGAAAGAGGGGAAAATAGGATTGGGTTGAGTGGCAGGTGGGGCACAAAGACAGAGGAATAAATACACTGCGGTAGGAAAGAAAGACAGACAGGTGCTTATTCCAATGCTAACCATGACCAATAGGGGACATCAAAATACATCAACAAACAGCTCTGCCACTACAGCTTTAGAAAGACCTGGAGACGGAGTCAGAGACAGAGCAAAGTGGGAGGTTTGGGCATATGGTGACTGATAGGCAGACTGAAGTGGGGAGAGGTGGAGAGAAAAGAGAGAAAGATAGCAGTAGTGAGAGTGAGTGAGGTGGAGAGAGAGGGATAGAGCGAGGGATGGAGGCAGAGAGGTAGAGATGAGTTGCTGGTGGCATGGGACAGTATGAATCAGCAGAAGAGGATTCTCTTTGAAATTCAACATCATCATTTCTCAAGCTGCAAATCTAAGGGCTCAGATCATGACTGTCAGAGGGAGAGAGGGTGAGAAGGGGAGATAGAGGAGAGAGGGTGAGAAGGAGAGATAGGGGAGATAAGGGAGAGAGGGTGAGAAGGGGAGATAGAGGAGAGAGGGTGAGAAGGAGAGATAGGGGAGAGAAGGAGAGAGAGGGGAGAGAGGGAGAGAAGGAGAGATAGGGGAGAGAGGGTGAAAAGGAGAGAGGGGAGAGAGGGTGAGAAGGAGAGATAGGGGAGAGAAGGTGAGAAGGAGAGAGGGTGAGAAGGAGAGATAGGGGAGAGAGGGTGAGAAAGAGAGATATGGGAGATGAGGGAGAGAGGGTGAGAAGGAGAGATATAGGAGAGAGGGTGAGAAGGAGAGATATGGGAGATGAGGGAGAGAGGGTGAGAAGGAGAGATAGAGGAGACAGGGTGAGAAGGAGAGAGAGGGGAGAGAAGGTGAGAAGGAGAGAGGGTGAGAAGGAGAGATAGGGGAGAGAGGGTGAGAAGGAGAGAGGGTGAGAAGGAGAGATAGGGGAGAGAGGGTGAGAAAGAGAGATATGGGAGATGAGGGAGAGAGGGTGAGAAGGAGAGATATAGGAGAGAGGGTGAGAAGGAGAGATATGGGAGATGAGGGAGAGAGGGTGAGAAGGAGAGATAGAGGAGACAGGGTGAGAAGGAGAGAGAGGGGAGAGAAGGTGAGAAGGAGAGAGGGTGAGAAGGAGAGATAGGGGAGAGAGGGTGAGAAGGAGAGATAGAGGAGAGAGGGTGAGAAGGAGAGATAGAGGAGAGAGGGTGAGAAGGAGAGATATGGGAGATGAGGGAGAGAGGGTTAAAAGGAGAGATAGAGGAGAGAGGGTGAGAAGGAGAGAGAGGGGAGAGAGGGTGAGAAAGAGAGATATGGGAGATGAGGGAGAGAGGGTGAAAAGGAGAGATAGAGGAGAGAGGGTGAGAAGGAGAGATAGGGGAGAGAGGGTGAGAAAGAGAGATATGGGAGATGAGGGAGAGAGGGTGAGAAGGAGAGATAGAGGAGAGAGGGAGAGAGGGTGAGAAGGAGAGATATGGGAGATGAGGGAGAGAGGGTGAGAAGGAGAGATAGAGGAGAGAGGGTGAGAAGGAGAGAGAGGGGAGAGGCAGAGAGGCAGCCACAGCCTCCAGTGAGCAGGAGAGAAGTGGAGGTGGGAAAGATAAGTCTGAAAGTTAGGGAGGGCTGGAGAGAAAGTGAGAGCGATGGGGGGAGTCTATCTGATCTGCTAACATCCCTGAAGTTGATCAACCCTCTCCTCCCTTCCCTCTCTCTCCCTACCTCATTTTATTTTGGTTACCATGGCTAGGGGAAGAGATCTCTTTAACTTTGAAAGAGGGGTCTCAACGGGTTTAACGGGTGTGTGTGTTTGTTTGTGTGTGTGTGTGTCTCAGTCACCAGATCTCAACTCAATTGAGATTCTAGAGGGGTGCCCAAGATAGTGTTTTCTACCACCATCAACAAAACACCAAATGATGGAGTTTCTCATGGAAGAAGGGTGTCATCATCCTTCCAGACACTTGTAGAATCTATGCCCAGGCACATTGAAGCTGTTCTGGCGGTTCGTGGTGGCCCACAAGTCGCCAGACAATTTAAGTTGGTGTTTCCTTTATGTTGGCAGTTACCTGTATATTACAGTTCAGAATAGATAGACATGTGGTACACTGGTGATGATCAAGGTGAGGAGGATGAGGCTAAAACAGAGCCCTCTCTGTAGCTATGCTGTTGCTATGGTAATGAAGCTGACACTATGGCCAATTGTCGAAGTAATCCTGTAGATGTGAGCTTCTCTCAATGCCAACTGCTGAACACACACACGCATGCACGGATGCACACACACACACACATACATACACTCACTTATACACACTCAGACATTTGCACAAAATGACAGCTTGAGATGTTTGTTTTTTGCTGCCATGAAATCGCAGACACCCCCAACCCACACACTTTTCTAAGCCATCATTCAACTCCCACCTACCGTCCCCCATCTGAGGCAAACAGATCAGTCAACACACACGCACACACAATAACACACGAACACACACACACACACAGGCAACCTCCTGTTCAAATAGTTGTCATAGATGTGTGATATTCCCTCTCCTCTGCTCTTTTATGGGTGCATGTGCGTGTGTGTGTGTGTGTGTGTGTGTTAGCAGAGCGAGGAGAGGTGTTGTGCCTTCAGGGCACTATTGAGCTGAGAGCTTACTGTAACAGTTACATGCCAGAGAACAACCTTCACTCTCTCTCTCTCTCTCTCTCTCTCTCTCTCTCTCTCTCTCTCTCTCTCTCTCTCTCTCTCTCATTCTGTCTCCCTCTCTTTCTCCTGCTCTCTCTCCCCCTCCCATCTCCCTTCACATTTGATAACAGTGCTTCCCACTCATAAACACTTCACAAGCTTCTTCCCTGCCTGTTCATTTTTCTTTCCTTCCTTCTAGCCCTCGTTTCCCTTCCTTTAGCTCATCCTCTTCTCTCACACCTTTCTTTCTCTGCTATTCCTTTTCTGCTGTCTCTTCTTTCATCTTGTCAGTCCCCGTCTGTCTCCTCTCTTATCTTGTCTATCCCTCCTTTTCTTTCTCCACCACTGCCTCTCTTCTTTTCTCTATCACCTCTCCTCTCCCCTGCTATTCCTTCTTTTGTCTCCTCTATCACTCCTCTCTTATCTCCTTTCCTGTCCTATTATGGTGCCTCTTTCCTTTCTTCTCTCTCTTCTATCTCTTATTCTCTGTCTGCTGTCCACTCTGAATCTCTATCCCAGGAGAGAAAGACCACAGAGAGAACAGATATAGCCCATAGTGCTGGTGTGTGTGTGTGTGTGTGTGTGTGTGTGTGTGTGTGTGTGTGTGTGTGTGTGTGTGTGTGTGTGTGTGTGTGTGTGTGTGTGTGTGTGTGTGTGTGTGTGTGTGTGTGTGTGTGTGTGTGTGTGTTGTTTCTGACATGAATGTTCCTTCTCCCGACACACACTCATTCTCCCTGGGACACAGATGTATTAGGTCATCATCATCACCCCAAACACTCCTGATTGGACTGAACACACATCACACACTCACTGTGCCTAATGCAAATTACATACACCACTTTACATTGCAGCCCTAAAGATTCTAGTGAGGGTGGAAGAGAAAGATGATGAAAAAGATTAACAGAAATAGAGAGCATGAGGGGAAAGGAGGGAGAGAGAACCTATGGGATCTCCAAATCACCCATCTACAGCAAGGACAGTAGAGAGGAGAGGAGTATTTTCTGTGAAGATTATCTGAGCATATGTTGCAGAAAACTGTGTTATCCTGTCTAAATGTTACCTGCCCCATAGTGTGTTGACATCAGCTAATCAACAGCCAGTCAAGTGGACTGTCTCTCTCTCGTTCTCTCTCACCCACTCACCCTCATTCTCTCATGCCACAGTATCAGATTATGTATTCCCTCTCTTCCCCCTTCATTGGATTAAAGGGAATTGTCTTTCCCCCTCCCTGTAATACCCACAAACCCCTGCGGCCAGCACGTTAGCCAGATATGGCAGAGAGCGTAATTCATTTCTGAACCTCTGAATGAAAACTTTAATTCATCTAGAATAATAAAGACTCTCCCAACTACGTCACGTTATGCATGTTTTTTTATTATTATAAATTATTATAAACATTTTGCTCTCAGAATTAAATATATCTCCTCTCTCTCTCTCTGACTCTTTCCTCAGTTTTTCTCTAGTCTCAGTCGCTGTAGTGTAGCTCCAGCTGTTTGTGTTAGAGAAATCCTGCTGCATAAGTCTCTGGAGAGAGAGAGAACGCGAGAGAGCATTGTTGTAGCAGTAAACAGTAGACGGATGGTGTGAACAGACTTGCTCTGTAAATGAAAGCGGTGCAGTGCTTTACTGTCTAACGTAAAGCTGCAGACTTTGCAGACTTCAGCCTCTTTCCAACATCAGTGTGGACTAGGACAGTGGTTATTCCACTAGAGCGCTCAACACACAGCAGATACTGCTGGGGAGACCTGAGGAGATTTGTGCCAGCTTTAAAACGTGACCTGGAGTATCCCAGAGCTCCTAACCTGCTAGAACAAGCTGAGGGGAGAGATGTGTCTTCACTCAGGGCTAAAGATGTTCTCTAGACTGATAGGGTCAGATACTGTGTCACATAGAACATAATATAGGAAATTGCAGGACGCACAGTCTACGGGATTGTTAGGAGAGAGAGAGAGAGAGAGAGAGAGAGAGACAGAGAGAGAGTGTGTGTGTGTGTGTGTGCGTTCCCATGAGGTCAAATGCTATTTCTAGGGGGTTTAGGGTTAAGAATTAGTGTTAGGGTTAGAATTAAGTTAAGGGTTAGTGTTAGGAGCTAGGTTCAGTTTTAGGGTTAGGAGCTAAGGTTAGGTTTAGGGTTAGGGTTAGGTTAGGGTTAGGTTAAGGGTAAGAGTACGGGTTAGGGTTAGATTAGGGTTAGGGGTTAGGGAGAATAAGATTTTGAATGGGACTGAGTTGTGTGTCACCACAAGGTTAGCTGTACAAGACTGTGTGTGTGTGCATGGGCGTGTGTGTATTCAGCAGTTGGCATTGAGAGAAGCTCACATCTATGTGAGTGTGAGTGAACAGTGGACAGGCGCTTCCATTCCCACAAGGCACCAAACCTGAATGAACTAGATCACACAGCCATAGAAACAAAGGCCTCTACTGGTGGGGGATGGGGATTTGATAGCATTTTTTTTTCAACCTGCTCTCACAGTCTCACATCGGAATTAGACGTTCCTCCATGATTCTTAAATGTCAAATTTTGAAATTGTTCCAAATGTAACATTTCAAAGTGTTTAAAGTTAAGGTTAGTCATTAACTATGAATCTTTAAGGTTAAGGTTAAGTTTAGGCATTAACTCAATTCTTAAGGCTAGGCATTAACTCTAAATGGTTAAGGTAGGGGTTAAGGTTTGGGATAGGCTTAAAACAAAAATATCTAGGCCGTCATTGTAAATAAGAATGTGTTCTTAACTGACTTGCCTAGTTAAATAAAGGTTATATAAAATAATATTAACAATTAAAAAAATACACTGCTCAAAAAAATAAAGGGAACACTTAAACAACACAATGTAACTCCAAGTCAATCACACTTCTGTGAAATCAAACTGTCCACTTAGGAAGCAACACTGATTGACAATACATTTCACATGCTGTTGTGCAAATGGAATAGACAACAGGTGGAAATTATAGGCAATTAGCAAGATACCCCCAATAAAGGAGTGGTTCTGCAGGTGGTGACCACAGACCACTTCTCAGTTCCTATGATTCCTGGCTCATGTTTTGGTCACTTTTGAATGCTGGCGGTGCTTTCACTCTAGTGGTAGCATGAGACGGAGTCTACAACCCACACAAGTGGCTCAGGTAGTGCAGCTCATCCAGGATGGGACATCAATGCGAGCTGTGGCAAGAAGGTTTGCTGTGTCTGTCAGCGTAGTGTCCAGAGCATGGAGGCGCTACCAGGAGACAGGCCAGTACATCAGGAGACGTGCAGGAGGCCGTAGGAGGGCAACAACCCAGCAGCAGGACTGCTACCTCCGCCTTTGTGCAAGGAGGAGCAGGAGGAGCACTGCCAGAGCCCTGCAAAATGACCTCCAGCAGGCCACAAATGTGCATGTGTCTGCTCAAACGGTCAGAAACAGACTCCATGAGGGTGGTATGAGGGCCCGACATCCACAGGTGGGGGTTGTGCTTACAGCCCAACACTGTGCAGGACGTTTGGCATTTGCCAGAGAACACCAAGATTGGCAAGTTCGCCACTTGCGCCATGTGCTATTCACAGATGAAAGCAGGTTCACACTGAGCACATGTGACAGACGTGACAGTCTAGAGACGCCGTGGAGTACGTTCTGCTGCCTGCAACATCCTCCAGCATGACCGGTTTGGCGGTGGGTCAGTCATGGTGTGGGGTGGCATTTTTTGGCGAGCACCTCCATGTGCTCGCCAGAGGTAGCCTGACTGCCATTAGGTACCGAGATGAGATCCACAGACCCCTTGTGACACCATAAGCTGGTGCGGTTGGCCCTGGGTTCCTCCTAATGCAAGCCAATGTGGCTGGAGTGTGTCAGCAGTTCCTGCAAGAGGAAGGCATTGATGCTATGAACTGGCCTGCCCATTCCCCAGACCTGAATCCAATTGAGCACATCTGGGACATCATGTCTCGCTCCATCCACCAACGCCACGTTGCACCACAGACTGTCCAGGAGTTGGCGGATGCTTTAGTCCAGGTCTGGGAGGAGATCCCTCAGGAGACCATCCGCCACCTCATCAGAGCATGCCCAGGCGTTGTAGGGAGGTCATACAGGCACGTGGAGGCCACACACACTACTGAGCCTCATTTTGACTTGTTTTAAGCACATTACATTGGATCAGCCTGTAGTGTGGTTTTCCACTTTAATTTTGAGTGTGACTCCAAATCCAGACCTCCATGGGTTGATCAATTTGATTTCCATTGATGATTTTTGTGTGATTTTGTTATCAGCACATTCAACTATGTAAAGAAAAAAGTATTTAATAAGAATATTTCATTCATTCAGATCTAGGATGTGTTATTTTAGTGGTCCCTTTATTTTTTTGAGCAGTGTACATAATTACAATACAATACTGTAAAATACAACACATGATTACAATAAAGGTGGAAGATGTATGATTGCAATCCCCGTGAACGTACCACCTTCCTTCAGGTCATGGATGATGCATAAAAGGATTTCAGTCCAGATCTATGTTAGGCTTGGATTTTCCATGCCAAAAGGTTTTTCCCAGGTGTATGAACAATGAGAATGTTTACTGTGATTTTGATGAGAATCTATGGCCAAATGCTCAAACAGGATTGATGCAAACTAGGGCCTGCAAAACATTGTTTCTTTCATTTATTTCATTTGATGACAAGAAGATGTCTTCAATTGATCACCCCTTTCATCACCGATTGGATAAAAATTATGGAAATCTGATGTTCAGTCAATGTTAATGGATAGTGTAAGTGAATTGCCTCATGTGAAAGCAGTGTACTGTGTGGTAATTTACTGTATCATACTACATTCAAAGGCCATTTGAAATGTGTGTTTATATATACAGTGGGGAGCACAAGTATTTGATACACTGCCGGTTTTTCAGGTTTTCCTACTTACAAAGCATGTCGAGGTCTGTAATTTTTATCGTAGGTACACTTCAAAAATCCAGAAAATCACATTGTATGATTTATAAGTAGTTAATTTGCATTTTATTGCATGACATAAGTATTTGATACATCAGAAAAGCAGAACTTAATATTTGGTACAGAAAACTTTGTTTGCAATTACAGAGATCATACGTTTCCTGTAGTTCTTGACCAGGTTTGCACACACTGAAGCAGGGATTTTGGCCCACTTCTCTATACAGACCTTCTCCAAATCCTTCAGGTTTCAGGGCTGTCGCTGGGCAATACGGACTTTCAGCTCCCTCCAAAGATTTTCTATTGGGTTCAGGTCTTGAGACTGGCTAGGCCACTCCAGGACCTTGAGATGCTTCTTACGGAGCCACTCCTTAGTTGCCCTGGCTGTGTGTTTCGGGTCGTTGTCATGCTGGAAGACCCAGCCACGACCCATCTTCAATGATCTTACTGAGGGAAGGAGGTTGTTGGCCAAGATCTCACGATACATGGCCCCATCCATCCTCCCCTTAATACGGTGCAGTCATCCTGTCCCCTTTGCAGAAAATCAGCCCCAATGAATGATGTTTCCAACTCCATGCTTCACGGTTGGGATGGTGTTCTTTGGGTTGTATTCATCCTTCTTCTTCCTCCAAACACGGTGAGTGGAGTTTAGACCAACAAGCTATATTTTTGTCTCATCAGACCACATGACCTTCTCCCATTCCTCCTCTGGATCATCCAGATGGTCATTGGCAAACTTCAGACGGGCCTGGACATGCGCTGGCTTGAGCAGGGGGACCTTTCGTGCGCTGCAGGATTTTAATCCATGACGGCGTAGTGTGTTACAAATGGTTTTCTTTGAGACTGTGGTCCCAGCTCTCTTCAGGTCATTGACCAGGTCATGCCGTGTAGTTCTGGGTTGATCCCTCACCTTCCTCATGATCATTGATGCCCCACGAGGTGAGATCTTGCATGGAGCCCCAGACCGAGGGTGATTGACCGTCATCTTGAACTTCTTCCATTTTCGAAGAATTGCGCCAACAGTTGTTGCCTTTTCACCAAGCTGCTTGCCTGTTGTCTTGTAGCCCATCCCAGCCTTGTGCAGGTCTACAATTTTATCCCTGATGTCCTTACACAGCTCCCTGGTCTTGGCCATTGTGGAGAGGTTGGAGTCTGTTTGATTGAGTGTGTGGACAGGTGTCTTTCATACAGGTAACGAGTTCAAACAGGTGCAGTTAATACAGGTAATTAGTGGAGAACAGGAGGGCTTCTTAAAGAAAAGCTAACAGGTCTGTGAGAGCCGGAATTCTTACTGGTTGGTAGGTGATCAAATACTTATGTCATGCAATAAAATGCTAATTAATTAGTTAAAAATGTTCTGGATTTTTGTTTTATATTCCGTCTCTCACGGTTGAAGTGTACCTATGATAAAAATGACATGCTTTGTAAGTAGGAACACCTGCAAAATTGGCAGTGTATCAAATACTTGTTCTCCCCACTGTATATATTTTACACATGTACACATTTACACGGGAGTGATGGTTGCTGATAATGGGCCTCTGTACGCCTATGTAGATAAAAAAATCTGCCATTTCCAGCTACAATAGTCATTTACAACATTAACAATGGCTACACTGTATTTCTGAACAATTTGATGTTATTTTAATCTACAAAAAAATGGAATTTCTTTAAAAAACAAGGACATTTTAAGTGACCCTATACTTTTGAACAGTAGTGTATTTATTAGTTCAACAATTACAGAAATACAATTGTATATTTCTTTTCACACAGACACCTCCCCCTCAACCCAAAGAGACAAAAACATAACAACCAAATATTCACAGACAAATTTAAAAAATAAAGTCCTCACATTCACCCAGATATTGCTATACAGCCATATAGTTAGGGTATTTTTAACAAATGGATTAGTCATATTCTTCTTTAGCTTCTTAAAGGGAGCAGAGTTCAAATATCCAAAGTTAAGCTTTTTGTAGACAGCATTTCAGTCTGCAGCCAGGGTAAGCATGGTTTCTTAGAGAACCAAAACATTGCAGCCCGAAGTTGTGCAGCCCAGTAATACAACTGTAGGTTTGGAAGTTGCAGTCCCCCTTTGTCATTGAGCAAATAAAGAAGAGAGAGTTTAAGTTTTGGTTTTATGTTGCTCCAGATACAATTTGAGAGTGTCTTTCTGATCTTTGGGGAAAATAAAGGTGGTGGAGGCAGAGGAATTGATTGAAATAGATAAAGCAATTTGAGCAGAATATTAATCTTAATTATA
The DNA here is from genome assembly GCF_057628025.1 of Oncorhynchus mykiss. Taxonomy (NCBI): domain Eukaryota; kingdom Metazoa; phylum Chordata; class Actinopteri; order Salmoniformes; family Salmonidae; genus Oncorhynchus; species Oncorhynchus mykiss. The sequence goes on along the minus strand of NC_143023.1, from coordinate 74,527,651 downwards.
TTTATTCTACCAATAGTAGATATAGGCAATGATGTCCATCTGTTGATGGATTCTGTTACACTCGTTACCATGGGTTCAGAATTTCTTGAAATCAAGGAGCTCATTTCTGGTGTGATTTTTAATACCAAGATATATGAACCCTTGTTCTGTATTCACAAATGGATGATGTACAACTGTATTCAGTCTATCTTGCTTGTTGAGGAAAAATATAGAAGATTTGGTTTTATTAACTTTAAACCCAGAGAATTTACAAGTTATTCATTATATTGGAAAGGGAAGAGATTGAATTCTTTAAATCTGTTTTGAATAAGAGGGTATCATCGGCATACAGGGCCACTCGATGTTCAAAATCCAATGTTTTATTTCCACTAATTGACGGTGAGACCTTACTGCAATGGCAAAGGGTTCTATAGCTAAGAGTCCTGGACTGGCCAGACATCCTGGTCTCGTGCCCCAAAAAAGCATAGAAGGTTGTGAAATCAAGTTGGTAACTGTGATGGCATTTTCCTGTATTACCAAATGAGGAGAGTTACAAACCACACACCAGTCAGAGTTATACTTCATCTTTAATAATATGAGCTTTACAATAGCCCTTTGACTCTCAGATCAATTCACTATCTTTAATGAATTTTGAGAGTGACTACAGAAGAATACACAGATCTTTTATAGCCAAGATACACCCCTCTCAACTTACATGATGAACCACAGATCTTAGGAACTCTTAACAAAGGGCCTTTAACTTGAGAAAGGAGTATCCCTTAGCCAGATAGCATTTGCTATAAATTATCGCTCAGTTTGGTCTCTAAAACAATTTTCTAATCTCGTTCCTGGTACTTCATAGTACCAAAACATTACCTCATCCAAGACATAACTCAATTGTCAACTCTAGATACTCCCATCTCAAGTAAATCCCCTCCCGACCCCACTCACTGAGGGGAGTGACTTTGTGGAGACAAGTAATTGGTTCCCCCTTAATCACGCCATCCTTTCACATGGTTTAACAGATACTTTCACATATGAAGACAATGTTCCATCCTGTCCTCAGGACAAGCCTGACCTCTCCCGTCTCTGGACCCCAAATGACTGATCCCTAGCTGAGGGAAGAAATGCAACTGCCAACACTAGAGTCTATTAGAAATACATACTAATAAAAAGTATATCACATAAGAATATTATGCAGATATGACATCTTAATTACTTATGATACCCAACTAATTCTGATTCATCCACCACAACTTCTTCAGTGGGGTCGGTATATCACATCTTAATCCATTTACAGAAGTAGTTCCCAAACCCAAATCTTTTAAGCACTCCAAATAAATAAGATGACTCAACTCTAGTGAATGCCTTCTCTGCATCAAGTGAGAGAATGGAAGTATCAGTGGACCCTTCACACACGTGCACTATTTTTAGTACTCTCCTCACATTGTGAAAACCTTGACGATTTTTCACGAACCCATTTTGGTCTTTGTGTATTAGATATGGGAGCACTCTATCCAATCTCTTCGCTAAAGCTTTAGCCCAAACATTTTTGTTGGAGTTCAGAGGAGAAATCACTCTGTAACTTTGGGGATTTATCAGGCTTCAGAATAAGAGTGAATAAAGAAGGGGGAAACAACCTTGCTGAAAGGATTCGGCATACATATCCAAAAGTGGACCTAGAGGTTTGTCCCTAAATATCTTATATCTATTGGGAGCCCATCTGGACCTGTCACTTTACCTCCCTTTTCCTAGCATCAGATATTTCAACACCATCCAATTCCTTTTCCAGATCCAGTCTTGTTTCTTCTGAAATAGAGGGAAAATCAAGACCATCCAAAAAGGATGTCTGATTAGTTAAGTTCTCAGGAGATTCAGAGTTGTAAAGTGTGTTGTAGTAGGAAGCAAATGTTTGGTTTATTTCTACAGAATCCATTCATAATTGTCCTTGTAAATTATGAATTGCATTAATGGCTCTGTCTAAATGTAACTTCTTAATCCGCCAGGCCAACAATTTACCAGGTTTTTCACCTTGATCATAGGACGGTTTCAGCCTCGTTAAGCTGTTTGCAGCTTTTGAGGTGGAAAGTTCTTCATACTGAGCTTTAAGAGCAAATAATTTCTTGTTTACTTCTTCTGAGTTATACAAAAAAGCTTCCCTCTCCAATTCTCAGATTTCTCTGTCCTTCTCTCTCATTTTCCCATTTAATTGATTTGATTTGAAACTGGTAAAATGTTGTAACGGTCGTTGTGTGATGAGGAAGAATCGGACCAAAGCGCAGTGTGGTAAGTGTTCATGATTTTATTAAACTGAACACTAGAACAAAAATAACAAAGTGAATAAACGAAACCAAAACAGTCCTGTCAGGTGCAGAACACTAAACAGAAAACAACTACCCACAAAACATAGGTGGGAAAAAGCTGCTTAAGTATGGTTCCCAATCAGAGACAACGATAGTTGTCCCGGCCAAAACAAAGAAATACAAAACATAGAAAAAGGAACATAGAATGCCCACCCAAATCACAACCTGACCAAACCAAAATAGAGACATAAAAAGTTCTCTAAGGTCAGGGCGTGACAAACGTATCATTTTCCCCCTAATATATGCTTTGAAAGCCTCCCATCTGGTACTTGCTGAAGTTTGGTTAGTGTTCAATGTAAAATAAACATCTATATGCACTCCAACGTAATGTAAGAAGTATGGGTCCTGTAACCATCTGGGATGCAAATGCCATCTAGAGGATCCTTTTACTAGTTTTGGATCCCTATAGAATAATGACAGAGGGGAATGGTCACTCAGAACAATACTATCATATCTCCTTCCTGCTACATTGGGAATCAATGAGCAAGAAACATAAAAGTATTCTATACTAGAATATGATTTACATTTCGACGAGTAACATGAATAATCCCTTTTACTCGGGTTCTGATTCCTCCAAGGTAATCTCGTTCTACTCTACGAGTGGGAGGTGTCTAAACCAGAGGAGCGATCTAGATGAGGATCAAGAGTGCAATTAAAAGTCCCTGACATTGGGACTTCACCAGGAAGGGAGGCTATCAATATAAATAAATTTGCAAAGAATTTGGGATTATCATCATTAGGACCGTAAACATTAACCAGAGTAATACGCTCATTGAAAAGAGTTCCTTGTATCAAAATATATCAGCTGTATCAGTAATATTATCCACTTGAAACAGAACAGATTTGTGAATTAAAACCATAACACCATGAGAATGAGAGGGAAAACAGGGTGCTATTACTTGCCCTTGCCATCTCCTGCATACTTTAAGTAGCTCATCCTTCAGCAAGTGAGTTTTTTGTAGGAACACAATAGATGAAGGAAGTTGTTTAAACCTATTAATAACCTGTTTAAGCTTGGATAGTTTACAAACTCCACGGACATTCCGCAAAGTAAATTTCAGTTTTACATTTGAAGTAATTTAACCGAAAATGTAAAAATGGTATAAGATATAGCATAAAGGCTAAATATGTACAGATCTGTTGGAACGAACAAACATAAATCTATCCTAACAGTAAAAAACTGAACCCCATTCCCTTGTCTCCCTAACCAAGACACGCAACACTTCCTCTCCCATATCGCCCTAATTGTAGAGGGTAGCCTGGTGGACGACTGATCCATTAAAGGGAGCAGTCTAACCTAAGCAATGCTAAACAAAATTAAGTGTCTCCTGCCTTCTCTCGGCCATTACTCCTCCCAAACAAAACAAAAGGCATATCTTGCAAGATGTTATGTGAAATATCACAACAAAAGGCATACCTAGCAATATTAAATGTGAAATATCACATAGTATTCATTTGAAAAGTAGCGAAGAATAGCTCCACCTAAAACAGTAACACTAGTCAGTGAAGCCTAACTAATGTTAACGTTACAGTGTGGACGATCCCAAATAGTTGTAGATGATCCACAACATAGGGTCTGCTGCTAGTAGCTACCAAGCAACAAAATGGCCCATACATATAGCGTAGTAACGTAGAACACCATGGTAAGTTTATAAACCCCCAAAAAGTATCAAAGATCAGAAATGAACAGTGCCTTGCGAAAGTATTCGGCCCCCTTGAACTTTGCAACATTTTGCCACATTTCAGGCTTCAAACATAAAGATATAAAACTGTATTTTTTTGTGAAGAATCAACAACAAGTGGGACACAATCATGAAGTGGAACGACATTTATTGGATATTTCAAACTTTTTTAACAAATCAAAAACGGAAAAAATTGGGCGTGCAAAATTATTCAGCCCCCTTAAGTTAATACTTTGTAGCGCCACCTTTTGCTGCAATTACAGCTGTAAGCCGCTTGGGGTATGTCTCTATCAGTTTTGCACATCGAGAGACTGACATTTTTTCCCATTCCTCCTTGCAAAACAGTTCGAGCTCAGTGAGGTTGGATGGAGAGCATTTGTGAACAGCAGTTTTCAGTTCTTTCCACAGATTCTCGATTGGATTCAGGTCTGGACTTTGACTTGGCCATTCAAACACCTGGATATGTTTATTTTTGAACCATTCCATTTTAGATTTTGCTTTATGTTTTGGATCATTGTCTTGTTGGAAGACAAATCTCCGTCCCAGTCTCAGGTCTTTTGCAGACTCCATCAGGTTTTCTTCTAGAATGGTCCTGTATTTGGCTCCATCCATCTTCCCATCAATTTGAACCATCTTCCCTGTCCCTGCTGAAGAAAAGCAGGCCCAAACCATGATGCTGCCACCACCATGTTTGACAGTGTGTTCAGCTGTGTTGCTTTTACGCCAAACATAACGTTTTGCATTGTTGCCAAAAAGTTCAATTTTGGTTTCATCTGACCAGAGCACCTTCTTCCACATGTTTGGTGTGTCTCCCAGGTGGCTTGTGGCAAACTTTAAACGACACTTTTTATGGATATCTTTAAGAAATGGCTTTCTTCTTGCCACTCTTCCATAAAGGCCAGATTTGTGCAATATACGACTGATTGTTGTCCTATGGACAGAGTCTCCCACCTCAGCTGTAGATCTCTGCAGTTGATCCAGAGTGATCATGGGCCTATTGGCTGCATCTCTGATCAGTCTTCTCCTTGTATGAGCTGAAAGTTTAGAGGGACGGCCAGGTCTTGGTAGATTTGCAGTGGTCTGATACTCCTTCCATTTCAATATTATCGCTTGCACAGTGCTCCTTGGGATGTTTAAAGCTTGGGAAATCTTTTTGTATCCAAATCCGGCTTTAAACTTCTTCACAACAGTATCTCGGACCTGCCTGGTGTGTTCCTTGTTCTTCATGATGCTCTCTGCGTTTTGACGGACCTCTGAGACTATCACAGTGCAGGTGCATTTATACGGAGACTTGATTACACACAGGTGGATTGTATTTATCATCATCAGTCATTTAGGTCAACATTGGATCATTCAGAGATCCTCACTGAACTTCTGGAGAGAGTTTGCTGCACTGAAAGTTCAGTTTTTGATTTGTTAAAAGAGTTTGAAATATCCAATAAATGTCGTTCCACTTCATGATTGTGTCCCACTTGTTGTTGATTCTTCACAAAAAAATACAGTTTTATATCTTTATGTTTGAAGCCTGAAATGTGGCAAAAGGTCGCAAAGTTCAAGGGGGCCGAATACTTTCGCAAGGCACTGTATGTGAGAGAAAGAGATACCATTGAATATGTGCTACGTTACCCAAAGGCCCTTGCACATGTTGTTGATGTCCCAAAAGCCCTTGCACATGATGTTGATGTCAGGCTTTTTTTTGTCAGGCTTGCACGTGAGTGTCAATCATTTTAGTCCAAGGATATGATCGAAACTTAAGTCTTCATATAAAGTAGTTCCGATGCTTCTCGTGGTGCAGGATGAATGAATAAGCTCCCGATAACCCATTTGAGGTATGACCCCGATGCAGACAGCGTTACAGAAACTAAAGTTTATTCCTAATAATCCAGAGAAGGTATACAGGGTCCAGAACGGCAGGCAGTCTCAGGGTCAGGGCAGGCAGAACGGTCAAAACCGGGACGGACTAGAAAACAGGAGCAGGAAAACAGGCAGGAGCAGGGTATGAATGAGCAAAACGAACTGGCAACAGACAAACAGAGAACACAGGTATAAATACACAGGGGATAATGGGGAAGATGGGCGACACCTTGAGGGGGTTGGAGACAAGCACACAGACATGTGAAACAGGTCAGGGTGTGACACCCGATGTGTCCATTGACATGGAGCTAAATAAATTTGCCAGGATTTTACAGTGTTTTATGTAATCCAATGGAAGAGAATTATCAATATAGCAAAAATAAACTTAAACATGACGTCCAACGTTCAATGGACAGCTATCTTGCCTGTCATATAGAAGAAACTGAGCTAAGTGATGAGCACATACAGGCTACAAATAATATAAGGAAACTTTGTGTGGGCTAGCTCGCCATATTATTCACTTAACTGTTATGTTAGCTACAGTACTACAGTAGCAGTTAATACATTAGTTATTGTTAGTTAGCTTGCCAACAGTCACAAGGTGGTTTAATTTTCCATAGTCCAGAGTGGCGGTGAACTTCACAGCGGAAATATGACTAGGAAGAAGATTCACGCTGTATGCCTCGGATGAATGCCTCGGCTTGAGGGAGAGATTAAAACTTGTGTGAATCGTGTCCATTGTAAGTCAGACGTAGTTTAGCTGGGACGGCTATTCCATAGGCAATGTTGAAGGACCTGAGTTGGTGTTCAACCCCGATCTAGCCTTTTCTTTTCCGGTGCAGGTCTGCGGCTAGGTCAGGGAAGAACATGATCTCTTGGTCCCCGTATATCACCTTGCCTATAGCCCTGGCTTTCCGCATCACTCAGATATCGTCTTGAAAGTTGAGAAACTTCATGATAAGGACTCGAGGAGAGGGTGGTTTCTCGGGCCTGTAGGAGCCGAGGTGGTCCGGAAAGACGTCCAGCCCCAATGCCTCTGGAAGCCATCTCTCGAGAAATGCAACTGGGTCACTATTTTCCACTTTTTCAGGTAGATTAACCAGTTTCAAATTAGACCTCCTCTGGTGGTTCGTGAGCGAGTTCAGTTTTGAAGTAAGGTCAGCCACCTGTTTTTTCAACTTTTTGGTCGTTGTTTTGACAGTGACGACAGTATCTTCCACCGTGCTAATGCATTCCTCTGCTTCGTCCAAGTGTGTAGAGTAGGCTTGAAGGTCACGTTTAACCTCACCAATCCATGTTAGGACACCTTCGAGTTTGGTGGAAAAGTCCGCCCTCGTGGCAGAGATAGCTACCAAAACCCTTTGGTTCTGGTTCTGGTTTATGTCGTCTATATTGTTGATTTTCATGTCAGACTCGTGGTGTGAGGAGCTTGCAGGGCTAACTGGGTTAGTGTAGCTGGCTGAATTAGCAGGGCTAACTGGCCTATGTAAGGGCCGACGCCCGACAGGAGAAGCAGGTACGGGGAGCCTGACAATTATTCGGGAACAGACAAGGAAACAAGACAGGAACAGCGTCGGAACACGGGTAACACGGACATGAGACAATTAATCCCGAAGCAGGGAACAGAGTTTGGGAAGAGACAGATATAGGTAAGGTAATGACACAAGGAATTGAGTCCATGTGAGTCCATTGATCACTGATGCGCGTGACAGGGGAAGGCAGGTGTGCGTACTGATGGTGGCTTGAGTGCGTAATGCTGGGGATCCTGGCACCCTCGAGCGCCAGGGTTGAGGAAGAGCGGGAGCAGGCGTGACAGCCTAGCCTGGAGAACGTTGTTGATGTTAGATGTTCTTCTTGTTTTAGGAGGACTATGTTTAAGTCGATTCATAATGGATGTAGATACGCCTGAAATTGTCCAAGAAAATTTGCTGTTCATGTTACGAGGATGGAAAATAAGAGATTAAAAGAAGTTAAGCCGAAATTGTCAGGAGAGCTCTAAAAACACGTCCGCGTGAGTTTTGTACTAAGAGTTTTGGCAATTCACCACATTGTTGTGAAAATAGTACTAAAGCGATAAAAACAACTAATCTTGCAGTGTTGCAGTGTTTGTATCTTACAGTGTTATGCAGTTATGTATTGACTGTCAGCAAGTGTGTGTGTGAATGGGTGTGTGAATGTGTGTGTGCTTGCGTGCGTGCATGTGGCTATTTTGCTTTATTATATAGATATGGACTATTTTTATCAGCTTTTCCTTATTTAAATCATTTAACTTTTATCTCTGGAAGAAGCCTAAACACTCCCAATATCCTAAAGGAGAGAGAGAGACAGAGCGGGAGAGAGAATGAGGGAGAGAGAGAGAGGCATAAAAAGGAGTGGGGAAGAGAAGTAGGTTGTCTTTGTGATAAATGGATTTCATAACCTCTCTGGTCTGACACTCCATTCTTCTTCTAGTCCAAGTCAGCACACAAACACACACTCACACACAACAATATCAGCTTTAGTCCCAGTCAGCGTATCTGCCACAATGCTCAGAACTATGCGCTCTAAACCAGTTAGAATAGGTCCTAAAAGAGCCTACCAACACAGAAGCCCTGTTTATACCTGGTGCTATCATGCTTCCATTTGGAAATTATTCAGATGCCTTGACTTTTTCCACATTTTGTTATGCTACAGCCTTATTCTTAAATTGATAAAATACTTTTTTTTCTCAGCAATCTACAAACAATACCCCACAATGACAAAGAGAAAATAGGTTTTTATTTATTTTTTGCAAATGTATTAAGAATTAAAAACAGAAATACCATATTTACATAAGTAGTCAGACCCCCCTATGAGACTCGAAATTGAGCTCAGGTGCATCCTGTTTCCATTTATCATCCTTGAGATGTTTCTACAACTTTATTGAAGTCCACCTGTGGTAAATTAAATTGATTGGACATGATTTTGAAAGGAACACACCTGTCTATATAAGGTCCCACAGTTGACAGTGCATGTCAGAGCAAACACCAAGCCATGAGGTCAAATTAATTGTCCATAGTGCTCCGAGACAGGATTGTGTGAAGACACAGATCTGGGGAAGGGTACCAAAACATTTCTGCAGTAGCAGCATTGAATGTCCGCAAGAACCCAGTAGCTTCCATTATTCTTAAATGGAGGAAGTTAGGAACAACCAAGACTCTTCTTAGAGCTGGCAGCTCAGCCAAACTGAGAAATCGGGGGACAAGGGCCTTGGTCAGGGAGGGGACCAAGAACCCAATGGTCACTCTGACAGACCTCCAGAGTACCTCTGTGAAGAGAGGAGAACCTTCCAGAAGGACAACCATCTCTGCAGCTCTCCACCACTTACGCCTTTGTGTTAGAATGTTCCGAAAGAAGCCACTTCTCAGTTAAAGGCACATGACAGCCATCTTGGAGGTTGTTGAAAGGCAGCTAAAGAACTCTCAGACCATTAGAAACAATATTCTCTGGTTTGATGAAACCAAGATTGAACTTTGGCCTGAATGCCAAGTGTCATGCCTGGAGTAACCCTGGCACCATCCCTACGGTGAAGCATGATGGTGGCAGCATCATGTTGTGGGTATGTTTTTCAGTGGCAGGGACTGGGAGACTAGTCAGGATTGTGGGAAAGATGAATAGAGCAAAGTACAGAGATATCCTTGATGAAAACTGTTCCAGAGTGCTCAGGACCTCAGACTGGGGCAAAGGTTCACCTCGAGGCTGAAATTGCTAATGAAGCTGCTTCAACAAAGTACTGAGTAAAGGGTCTGAATGCTTATGTATATACATTTGCAAAAATGTCTAAAAACTTGTTTTCGCTTTGTCATTATGGGATATTGTGTGTAGATTGATGAGGAAAAAATGATTTCATCCATTTTAGAATATGGGTGGAACGTAACAAAATGTGGAAGGGGACTGAGTACTTTCCGAATGCACTGTATGTCCTTATTCTGGTGGTGCCCACATTTTCGGACAGATGTAGACAATTAAAATATGTTTTGGGAACTGATTTTGATCCGATCTTATAAGTGTAAAAGGACAAGAGCAGGATGAGGGATGCATGTTACCAACATACATGCATAACCCAGGGATAGGCTTAACCTCCCAAGTGACGCAGTCATCTAAGGCACTGCATCTCAGTGCCAAGAGGTGTCACTACAGTCCCTGGTTCGAACCCAGGCTGTGTCACATCCAGCTGTGATTGGGAGTCACATAGGACCGTGCACAATTGGCCCAGCGTAGTCCGGATTTGGCCAGGGTAGAACGTCATTGTAAATAAGAATTTGTTCTTAACTGAATTGCCTGGTTAAATTAAAAATACATTTGAATTAAAATCACCTGACCCTTGTCTCCTCTAGAATACCACGTGTACAGTAGATGGTAGTCCTTATATGACCTGATCCTGATCCTGTCTATATAAAACACAGGGTCTATATAGAACACAGGGTCTATATAGAACACAGTGTCTATATAAAACACAGGGTCTATATAAAACACAGGGTCTATATAAAACACAGGGTCTATGTAGAACACAGGGTCTATATAGAACACAGGGTCTATATAAAATGCAGGGTCTATATAAAACACAGGGTCTATATATAACACAGGGTCTATATAAAACATGGTCTATATAAAACACAGTGTCTATATATAACACAGTGTCTATAAAACACAGTGTCTATATATAACACAGTGTCTATATAAAAAACAGGGTCTATATAAAACACGGTCTATATAAAACACGGGGTCTATATATAACACGGGGTCTATATATAACACAGTGTCTATATAAAACACAGTGTCTGTATATAACACAGGGTCTATATAAAACACAGGGTCTATATAAAACACAGGGTCTATATAAAACACAGGATCTATATAAAACACAGTGTCTATATAAAACATGGTCTATATAAAACACGGTCTATATAAAACACAGGGTCTATATATAACACAGGGTCTATATAAAACACAGTGTCTATATATAACACAGGGTCTATATAAAACACAGGGTCTATATAAAACACAGGGTCTATATATAACACAGGGTCTATATAAAACACAGGGTCTATATAAAACACAGGATCTATATAAAACACAGTGTCTATATAAAACATGGTCTATATAAAACACGGTCTATATAAAACACAGGGTCTATATATAACACAGGGTCTATATAAAACACAGTGTCTATATATAACACAGGGTCTATATAAAACACAGGGTCTATATAAAACACAGGGTCTATATATAACACAGGGTCTATATAAAACACAGTGTCTATATATAATACAGTGTCTATATATAACACAGGGTCTATATAAAACATGGTCTATATAAAACACAGGGTATATATATAACACAGTGTCTATATATAACACAGTGTCTATAAAACACAGTGTCTATATATAACACAGTGTCTATATAAAAAACAGGGTCTATATAAAACACGGTCTATATAAAACACGGGGTCTATATAAAACACAGGGTCTATATAAAACACAGTGTCTATATATAACACAGGGTCTATATAGAACACAGTGTCTATATATAACACAGTGTCTATATAAAAAACAGGGTCTATATAAAACACAGGGTCTATATAAAACACAGTGTCTATATATAACACAGGGTCTATATAGAACACAGTGTCTATATATAACACAGTGTCTATATAAAAAACAGGGTCTATATAAAACACAGTGTCTATATAAAAAACAGGGTCTATATAAAACACGGTCTATATAAAACACGGGGTCTATATATAACACGGGGTCTATATATAACACAGTGTCTATATAAAACATGGTCTATATAGAACACAGTGTCTATATATAACACAGTGTCTATATATAACACAGGGTCTATATAGAACACAGTGTCTATATATAACACAGTGTCTATATAAAAAACAGTGTCTATATAAAACACAGTGTCTGTATATAACACAGGGTCTATATAAAACACAGGGTCTATATAAAACACAGGGTCTATATAAAACACAGGATCTATATAAAACACAGTGTCTATATAAAACATGGTCTATATAAAACACGGTCTATATAAAACACAGGGTCTATATATAACACAGGGTCTATATAAAACACAGTGTCTATATATAACACAGGGTCTATATATAACACAGTGTCTATATATAACACAGGGTCTATATATAACACAGGGTCTATATAAAACACAGGATCTATATAAAACACAGGGTCTATATAAAACACAGGGTCTATATATAACACAGTCTCAGCTATGTTTAAGCCTACCTCAGAGGGGTAAACACTCATGTTTCATCTTGTAGTGAGGAGATGAGTAACCTTTCCTGAAACCTGAAGACTTGTGTTAGCTCCCCAAGGATTCAAACCAGGTTAGTTAACACTGGTGTAACACTCTCTTACTCTTTGCAGTTATGTTGCTGTGTACAGTATATTGACCTCAGTTAGATGCTGTAACACACGTTTAAACCACTAGATACACTTGCTACATTCTCACTTTGTCACTTCGACTGGCTTTGTATGTAATTTATGTCTTGGAATTCATTACACTCCTCTGTGACACTGCTTTGTTCAAATCTACTTCAAATGAAATTGAAATCCTGACACTAGTTCCATTCTGTTTCTTATCTTCTCTCCCGATCTCTCTCCTCTCATACCCTACCATTCTCTTTCACCCTTCCACCCCTCCTCTCTCTTTCTCGCTGTCTCTTTCTCTTTCCCCTTATCCTTATCTCCCTCTCAGCTCCCTTCTCTCCTCTCGGCAGTGAGACTGTGGTGAAGTTTGATCCCTATGGCGACGGGATGGGACGTTACAACATCTTCAGTTACCAGCGCAACGCTGATCGCTATGGCTACGTGCCCATCGGCGAGTGGGCAGAGACTCTGAGCCTGAGCAGTGACCTGATTCGCTGGCCAAGGGAGGTGGTGCCCCCATCCCAGTGCAGTGACCCATGTGCCCGCAATGAGATGAAGAAGATGCAGGCTGGTGAGGAACACACACACACACACACACACACACACACATAGGGCTTTGAGCAGGCTGCTCACTGCGATCTAGTGACAGCACTAATAGAAGTTTCCATGTAATTTGTTTTGGAGAATGAAACGATTTTAGCAGCTGGCTTTCATGTAAACAACCTAGTTTCCTTTTCTAACATAAACTCTGCCTAAGTTAATGTATATGTTTTATACCTGTATCTTGTAGGAGAGTACTGTTGTTGGATCTGTACTGCATGTGAGGCTCATGAGTACCTAGCTGATGAGTTCACCTGTTCGCCCTGCGCCCCCGGCCAGTGGCCCAGTGAAGACCTCACTTTCTGCTATGACCTGCCCGAGGACTACATCATGTGGGAGGACGCCTGGGCCATCGGACCCATCAGCATCGCCATTGTCGGGTGAGACTTTAGAGGAGAGGAAGAGGGATAAGTATCACCAGTTGGTATATATATAGTGCATTCAGACCCCTTCCATTTTACACATTTGGTTAAGTTACAGCCTTATTCTAAAATATATATATATATATTTGTATCACCATCAATCTACACACAATACCCCATAATGACAAAGCGAAAAACAGGTTTTTCAAACTTTTTGCAAATTTATAAAACATGCCTGATTTACGTAAGTGTTCAGACCCTTTGTTATGAGACTTGAAATTGAGCTCAGGTGCATCCAGGTGCATCCTGTTTGCATTGATATTTCTACAACTTGATTGGAAAACCACCTGTGGTAAATTCAATTGATTGGACATGATTTGGAAAGGCACACACCTGTCTATATAAGTTCCCACAGCTGACAGTGCATGTCAGAGCAAAAACCAAGCCATGAGGTCAAAGGAATTGTCTGTAGAGCTCTGAGACAGGATTGTGTCGAGGCACAGATCTGGGGAAGGGTACCAAAAAATGTCTTCAACATTGAAGGTCCTGAAGAACACAGTGGCCTCCATCATTCTTAAATGGAATAAGTTTGGAACCACCAAGACTCTTCCTAAACCTGTCCAAACTGAGCAATTGGGGGAGAAGGGCCTTGGCCAACCCTTCTCTGGTCTGATGAAACCAAGATTGAATTTTTTCCAAGTGCACCAGCAACTCCTGTGGCGGGCCTGGCACAGTGCATGCTAACAAAGGTCGCCAGGTGCACGGTGTTTCCTCCGACACATTGGTGCGGCTGGCTTCCGGGTTGGATGCGCGCTGTGTTAAGAAGCAGTGCGGCCTGGTTGGGTTGTGTTTCGGAGGACGCATGACTTTCGACCTTCATCTCTCCCGAGCTGTACGGGAGTCGTTGCGATGAGACAAGATACCACGAAAAAGGGGGGTAAAATTCACAAAAAAATTATATATAAAAAATAAATAAATGCCAAGCCTCATGTCTGGAAGAAACCTGGCACCATCTCTACGGTGAAGCATGGTGGTAGGCGCATCATGTTCTGGGGGTGTTTTTCAGCAGCAGGGACTGGGAGACTAGTCAGGATTGAGGGAAGATGGACGTGGGATAAATTACACAGAGATCCTTGACGAAAACTGCTCCAGAGCGCTAAGGACCTCAGACTGGGGTGAAGGTTCACCTACCAACAGGATAATGACCCTAAGCACACAGCCAACACAACGCAGGAGTGGCTTCAGGACAAGTCTCTGAATGGCCTTGAGTGGCCCAGCCAGAGCCCGGACTTGAACCCGATCAAAGACCATACAAAAGGCATAGGTGTAAAGTACAGGCTTTTGTTTAGGCCTAGTACAAATTCTAGTCGAATTAGGGGATTCAATAAAATCAACTGAAACTGATTTACTCTCCCTCTGCAGGTTCCTCTGTACATCTCTGGTGTTCTGGGTGTTTGTGAGACACAACAACACGCCCCTGGTGAAGGCGTCAGGCAGAGAGTTGTGTTACATCCTGCTGCTGGGTGTCTTCATGTCCTACTCCCTCACCTTCCTCTTCCTGGCCAAGCCCTCTCCTACTATCTGCGCCATGCGACGCCTCGGCCTAAGCACCTCATTCGCTGTCTGCTACTCAGCCCTGCTCACTAAGACCAATCGGATCGCCCGGATCTTCAGCGGGGTAAAGGACGGGGGCGGGACCACAAGGCCTCGCTTCATAAGCCCCACCTCTCAGGTCAGAGGTCATCCTAGCTGTCAATCAAACAGGGATAGAGAGAAGGAGAGGGGAGGAAGGTAGGGAGGGAAGTTATAGTTCAGATGATGATGGTGTTCCTCTGTCTGATGGTGTCCCCTTCCCCCTTGCCCTCCCCTCCCCAGGTGTTTATCTGTCTCAGTCTGATATCGGTCCAGTTAGTGATGGTGTCTGTGTGGTTGCTGCTGGAGGTTCCTGGTACCAGGAGGTTTACGTTACCGGAGCGACGGCAGACAGTGATCCTGAAGTGTAACGTCCGTGACTCCAGCATGCTGCTGTCACTAGTATATGACGTGCTCCTGGTCATCCTGTGTACCGTGTAGGTGGTGTGTGTGTGGTGTGTGTGTACTTTTCAATGTATTATTCTGTTTATTACTTTTGACTTGAAGGATTATTTAGTCTTTCTTTTTGTGTCCTTTATCTGATCTAGGTACGCCTTCAAGACCAGGAAGTGTCCAGAGAACTTCAATGAGGCTAAATTCATTGGATTTACCATGTACACAACCTGTATCATCTGGCTAGCCTTCCTACCCATATTCTACGTCACATCCAGTGACTACAGGGTAAGAGCATGGTACACACACACACACACACACACACACACACACACAGCCCTAGGCTGTGGAAAAAATAAACCGCTCCTGTGGTCTCATTAATCTGACTTTGTGATTAGTCAGGTAGGGTGTGTGTGAAGCAGGATCACGCGCATGTGTGCTTTTGTGTCTGTTCATGCATATGTCCACAAAAATAATAATTCCTTCCTTCCTCTGCTCCTCTGTTCCAATGGAGTTACCATGCGATCTGTCTCCCTCTACAGGTCCAGACCACCACCATGTGTATCTCTGTCAGTCTCAGTGGTTTCGTGGTGTTGGGCTGTATGTTCGCTCCCAAGGTCCACATCATCATGTTCCAACCACAGAAGAACGTCACCAGTCTCCGCCTCAATATCAACCGCTTCAGTGTCAGTGGTCCTGCCACCACATGCGCTTCACACGGTATGGTTCAGTTACGGTCATAGACACTGACCACTGTGCATGGTTTGTTTATGTTGCCGAGTTCTAATTTAACTAAATTCCTTAATCTTTTTTCTTCCCATTTTTCTCTCTCTCTCTCTCTCTCTCTCACTATCACTCTCACACACACACACACACACACACACACACACACACACACACACACACACACACACACACACACACACACACACACACACACACACACACACACACACACACACACACATCAGTGAGTGCCCAGTATGTACCGACTGTGTGTAATGGGAGAGAAATTGTTGACTCCACCACTTCCTCTCTGTGACCCCACCCACTCACCTCTCTATCCCCACCCCCCAGAGACTTAGTCAATAGGCACACATTGTGCCCCCCTGTCCCCTCTCCCACCACGTGGACTAGCACAGTACCATTTCATGTCTGTAGAAAGTGTGCATTATGATTAAATTATTTTCTAGTGCTGTACATATCATGGAATCAACATTGTTGTAGACATACAAAAGAACAAGAGAAAATTTGTAGGAGGATTTTTTGACGCTTTGTTTTTGATAGCTTTGTTAAAAGGCTGTGTTAATTTATTTATAACTGTGTTAGGGTTGTGATAGGAGTGTGTTGTGTATGTGTGTTAGGGTTGTGATAGGAGTGTGTTGTGTGTTAGGGTTGTGATAGGAGTGTGTTGTGATAGGAGTGTGTTGTGTGTGTTAGGGTTGTGATAGGAGTGTGTTGTGTGTGTGTGTGTTAGGGTTGTGATAGGTAATGCTGACATCACCGGCCACGTGTGTGCGTCTGCATGTGCCATTGCGCGCATGTTGATTTTGTACATCCACACCAGACGCGATCGTGACATGCAGGTTGAAATATCAAAACCAAACTATATTAATTTGGAGGCAGGTCGAAACATTCATGGACATTTAGCTAGCTAGCTGTTGAGACTGCTAGTTAGTCCTGGGAGATGCACATTGGGTTGATATTTTACCTGACATGCATATGGTCTTCTAACTTTAACATTTTGACCCGGAGTCATACAAAATCTTGTTTCTCTACTCTGACGATTAATCCACAGATAAAAAATGAAAACCTACTTAGTTTTGTTATATTTAATTAATCTCTCCTCCTGTGTTTGTCAAGCATCCACGTGGGTCTGTATCTTCCTGATATTCAATAAGGAGGGGACTTGCAGTCCGTGGAGCGTCTCAAATAGAACCAAGTTCTATTTTAGCGTGTGGCTATGCAGACGCTCGTTCAAGCGCGTGAGCGGTGCGTACGAAATTATTGAATAATATATACTGTATGTGTCCATTTATTTTGCAACACTCGTGCACACAATGTGGCCTGTGAGGTTAGAGTTGTGATAGGAGTGTGTGTGTGTGTGTGTGTGTGTGTGTGTGTGTTAGGTGTGTCTGAAAACAGATGTTCTGTACGAGTAGTGGCTGCAACAGCCTCACCTGCAATAGCCCACAGACTTTCTACTCTTGTGCTTTTTTTGTAGGTCTCATTGTAATAACCCAGTCAGTATGCATTTGTATGTTGTATCTGTATATTTGTATATATAATTACTGATGGTTGGAACAGCACAATGTTGACAGTATTATGTAACTCCAGTAGGATTCCCACTACTGTGGACTGACTGTGGATGAAGCTCTGTGAGTGTTGACTAGCCCATAGGAATAGAATGGCTGGAACGGACGGACGTAGTCTCTAATTCATATAGTATGTTGAATCACACATTTGCTCTTATTATAGCAGAATAGTATCAAATATGTATTGAACTTTCCCAATATGGCAGCCAGTCCACCCAATATGGACTGTGGTTTTGAACTGGAATGTTCCTTCTACTCATTCTAATTCCATGGGACAGCCACTATGGCCATAGTAACAGACGTGTGTACAACAACAACGTTTCTATTTAACTGGTATTTCCGCATCAAACGTTAGCATCAGTGTGACAACTCAAGGTAGTTCATTAAAAGTGACTCTTTCCAAGTCTTAACTGTCAATATTAAAGAAACATTGTTGATGCAATGTCACTGATGTTTAATTTAGCATTTACAAACATTCTTTGAAATCATTCCACAAGCACGGTTTGTAGAAAAGACTTTGCTGCAAACAAGTCTAGCTGAACACACATCTTCCCAGCATCCTTTAAACCAATGGGTAGTGCGTTCTCCCATGTCAATGTGTCCTGTAGTCATGTGATGTTCTATTAACCGCTATACGCTGTGTGTCTGCTAGGCTTATGCTCCAGGTAGAGGTTGTCCTTATAGGCACAGATCTAGGATCCGTTTACAGTCCACCAATCCTAACCTTAACCAGTAGGGGTAAAGATGTAAAACTGACCTTAGAGCAGTGTCTGTGGTTAAAGTCATCCTACTCCCGGTGTTACTATAGCCTCCCCCGGTCTCATTGTGTATATAAAATCAGGTGGGAGGAAGTTATTTTTTATGCATCTCAAAAGGATTCCTATCCTGGTCGCCTCGTCTTCTTTTCTTCATCCCACTTTTCCGTAGTGTGAAACATTAAGGAAGTGGAGTCCAGGAGAATGAGGCCACACCCCTCTCTGCTAACAGGATTTCCTGGGGTGTAATAACCGGTGTTGCACCTCTGACGCAGTGAGCCTGTCAAAAATTTCCCCAAAGTCTTTGCAATAGTGAAAGACAGACACAAAGAGGGAGAGAGCGTTTCTGTGATTGAGCGGAACCTAAAGAAGTTTGTGTGTGTGTTGCAGCAGGCCGAGAGGACCTGGATTATGTAAAAGCATCCCATGGCCCAGGAGGCAGAGCAGTATTGTTCAGCCCAGACACACACTAACATACATACAGCTCAGAGATTGGGAGGCTTTGTTGTCCCTAGGCTTATGCATTCACTCCCCAGCCTTGCACCCACCAGATACTAGACCCTCCTATTCCCTCCCCGCATTGCACATCACTATAGCAAACCACTGCAACATCCACTTTCACAATTCCTTTTGTTCTGATAGAGTGGGATGGGGGAGTCAAGCATGAAGAACAGAGGTGGGGGATGTTGATTCACACAAGTTCAAATCAAACTTTATTTGTCACATGCGCTGACTACAAGTGCACAGTAGACCTTACCGTGAAATGTTTATTTACAAGCCCTTAACCAACAGTGCAGTTCAAGAAGAGTTAAGAAAATATTTACCAAATAAACTAAAGTAAAACATAATAAAAACACAATAACATAACAATAATGAGGCTATATACAGCGGGTAGACTTGGCGCTCCGGTACCGCTTGCCGTACTGTAGCAGAGAAAACAGTGACTTGGGTGACTGGAGTCTCTGACAATATTATGGGTTTTCCTCTGACACTGCCTATTATATAGGTCCAGGATTACATGAAGCTTGGCCCCAGTGATGTACTGGGCCGTACGCACTACCCTCTGTAGTGCCTTATGGTCAGATGCCAAGCAGTTGCCATACCAGGCAGTGATTCAACCGGTCAGGATGCTATTGATGGTGCAGCTGTAGAACTTTGAGGATTTGGGGACCCATACCAAATCTTTTCAGTCTCCTGAGGGGGAAAAGGTTTTGTCGTGCCCTCTTCACTACTGTCTTGGTGTGTTTGGACTATGATAGATTGTTGGTGATGTGGACACCAAGGAACTCACGACCTGCTCCACGACAGCCCCGTTGATGTTAATGGGGGCCTGTTCAGCCCGCTTTTTCCTTTTTCCATCAGCTCCTTTGTCATTGAGGGAGAGGTTGTTGTCCTGGCACCACACTGCCAGTTCTCTGACCTCCTACCTATAGGCTGGCTAAATGTTGTCGGTGATCAGGCCTACCACTGTGTCGTCAGCAAACTTAATGGTGATGTTGGAGTCGTGTTTGGCCACGCAGTCGTGGGTGAACAGGGAGTACAGGAGGAGACTAAGTACACACCCGAGGGGCCCCAGTGTTGAGGATCAGCGTGGCAGACGTGTTGTTGCCTACCCTTACCACCTGGGGGCGGCCTGTCAGGAAGTCCAGGATCCAGTTGCAGAGGGAGATGTTTAGTACCACGGTCCTTACTGATGAACTTTGTGGGCACTATGGTGTTGAACGCTGATAAGTAGTCAATGAACAGCATTCTCACATAGGGGTTCCTTTTATCCAGGTGGCAAAGGGCAATGTGAAGTGCGATTGAGGCATCAGTGGATCTGTTGGGGTGGTATGCAAATTGGAGTGGGTCTAGGGTGTCTGGGAGGATGCTGTTGATGTGAGCCATGACCAGCCTTTCAAAGCACTTCATGGCTACCGACGTAGTGTGCTACAGGGCAGTAATCATGTAGGCAGGTTACCTTCTCTTCTTTGAGCACAGGGACTATGGTGGTCTCCTTGAAACATGTAGGTATTACAGACTCAGTCATTTAGAGGTTGAAAATGTCAGTGAAGACACTTGCCAGTTGGTCCGCGTATGCTTTGAGTACACGTCCATCTGGCTTTGTGAATGTTGACTTGTTTAATAAAGGTCTTGCTCACATTGGCTACCGCGAGCTTTATCACACATTCATCCAAAACACTGGTGCTCTCGTGCATGCTTCAGTGTTGCTTGCCTCGAAGCGAGCGTAAAAGGCATTTAGCTTGTCTGGTAGGCTCGCGTCACTGGGCAGCTCGCGTCTGGGTTTCCCTTTGTAGTCCATAATAGTTTTCAAGCCCTGCCACATCCGACGAGCGTCAGAGCCGGTGTAGTAGGATTCAATCTTACTACACCGGCTCTCTAATGACGGGACTTGGTGGAAAACGCCCTCTCTCAGCCAACCCTTCTCTCCACATCCCACCTCTCCATCTCACTCCCAGCCTTTGTCTCCCCATCTTTCTCTGTCACCCACGCCAGTCTCCCTTCTCTCATCTTGTGAAACTTTGCTGGTGTACTTGTCTGAGCCAAGATAGCTTAAGACAGGCTCTGTACAGATACTGAGCCCACTGCAACACATCATGCCAAGAAGGGTTCTATGAGCCCACTCCAACAGGCCAAGCACACGGAAACAGAGCCGGACTCATATACAAGCCAAGGACATGGGGCTGTCACAACAGGAGCCTTGAGGAGATGGAAGAGATGGAGAGGGAGAGATATGAGGCATACTCCCTTTGAAAGACTACTACTTAGCTTGACCAACAGATGACAGGCATTGTAATGTGTACATATGATAATAGGCTATGAAAGTGACTGGTCATTCACTAGCAATGTAGATCAGTACAACAGAACAGTGATGTTAAGTCAGTGTTTTACCATTATCAGTGTCAATTTTAATGGTACCAAGTGTGTCCAAAGGGGTCTTTAATAATGTTAACAAATGTGTTCGCTTTCACAGCGTATTCTAAACTGGAATTAACCAGTGTTTCCCAGATGTTAAAGGAACAGGCCAGAACATTCCGGAGTCGAGGTAGAAGTTGCTCCAATAAGCACAGATCTAGGATCAGATCCTCAATTCTAACTGTAACCATTAGAGGATGACAATGTATCTGACCCTAGATCAGTGGTTAGGGACAATTTCACCCTACTCCACAATCTGGAGTCAAGGTGAACCCTGACCTCTTTGGACTGGCCAATCACAAAGCAATAGAGCTCATGATGCGTGCAATAATGAAGACATGACGACATCATAATAAACCATAACAAATGATACGCCTGTGTTGTTTGCTGTTTTTTGTGTGTGCAGGACCTTCATTAGAAGTGAAGGGACAGATTCAAAGTGTACACAAACAATTTATTTAACTTGAAATAACAGAAAGAAGGTCAGAATCATATCATCGTATGCATAATGTAACATCGCCACGCCTGACTGAACTAGGAGAGGGTGAGGGACACTCCCTCTTCAACATCACCATGGTATCCCAAAGCCTACACAGCCCCCCTAAAACAAACCAGACAGATCAAATGTGTCACTGCTCACGGACGGTGCTGGTCAGACTGAGATGAGACTGTACAAGGGTGTGTGTGTGTGTAAGTCGGCCGGGTATCTAGGGCTATGTGTGCACTTCTATCTCAAAGGATTGGACAGAAAGAACATCCCACCAAGCCTTTCAGAGGGCACGTGGAACACTTTCTTTCCTCATATCCAGATTATTAGTTTAAGGGTTGGTGTGAAGTTGGTCTCAGATGGCAAAACACCTGAATAAAAACAACATGGCCACCAAAGCAACCTGATAACAGAGTGACGGAAAATAGCACAAAAACATCCCACATTTAGACTCTACACGACCCATATACCACACACATCGTCTTAAATTACATCACCCATATACCACAACATACACACCCTCTTAAATTACACCACCCATTTACCACACCATACACACCCTCTTAAATCATGCCAGCCATATACCACATACACACCCTCTTAAATTACACCACCCATATACCACACCATACACACCCTCTTAAATCATGCCAGCCATATACCACACCATACACACCCTCTTAAATTACACCACCCATATACCACACCATACACACCCTCTTAAATTACACCACCCATATACCACACCATACACACCCTCTTAAATCATGCCATCCATATACCAACAATCCAGAGATAATGAAAGAAGGGTGTAATGTCCTTTCACATGTGTTTGTGTCAGTGCGCGTACATTATGGGTGTGTGTTCTCTCAGGGGGTGTGTGTACTCTGCATGTGTGTATGTATCACAGGAGGCTGCTGATGGGAGGACAGCTCATAGTAATGGCCGGAACGGAGCGAATGGACTGACATCAAACACATGGAAACCATGTTTGATGTATTTCATGCTATTCCACTCCAACCTTTACCACGAAACCCTCCTCCCCCATTAAGGTGCCACCAACCTCCTGTAGTATGTATGTTAAGGTTTCAAACACTCAACAGGGGTGATCTGTTGAAAAAGTCTCTGAGGGGTTGGTCTCTCTCCCTGTTCTCTTTCCTCTTTCTTCACCCCCAACACCAATCCGTTTGACTGTGTGTAGTTCAACTGTTCAGTTTCATAACTTTCTCTGTTTCCCTGTGGATGAAATAGACAGATACACACGTTAGTCCGGGATCTAGCATTACCAAGAGAGAAACAGATTCTGCACTTGCAAATGAATGCACACACGTAGGCAATGTAGTTTGATTTCTGCGTAGTTTTTACCCTAGATGTGATGGCTTTGAGTTTGCGTAACAGTGATGTTTTTTTTGGAGTAGACTACCTCGTCCTCCACCTCTCCCTCCCTCCATCACAGCTGTCCAACCACTGGCAGTTCACACTCCTTATTGGACGACATCACCAGCTTAGAGGACTTATACTCCAGCCTATCAGAGACAGGAAGAGACTTAGAAAAGTCAACCTACAGTACTTGTTCTTCCAGAAGTATGAATTAATTAATGGGGTGAAGGACTGAATCAGTTCCTACCTCTTGTTCTTCTTCCAGAAGTAGCAGGTGATGAAGAGCAGTGCAGCGGTGAATACTCCTATCGCCGCCCCCATCTTTACCAAGAAGTCCATGCTATTACACGGCCAGGTCTTGTTCTCCGGGAGGGACACCCCTCCTTTACACAGTTTTGGTTCATTCCAGACGTACAGCATGTTCTGGGGAGAGTGCAGGAACACACAAAGCATCAAGTTGAATTTAATATTATAGAATTAAGCAATAAGGCCTGGGGGGATGTGGTATATGGCAATATACCACGTCTAAGGGTTGTTCTTATGCACAACGCAATGTGGAGTGCCTGGATACAGCCATTAGCCGTGGTGTATTGGCCATATACCACAAACCCCAGAGGAGCCTTATTGATATTATAAACTGGTTTCCAACGTAATTAGAACAGTAATAATAATGTTTTGGTCATACGCGTGGTATATGGTCTGATATACCACGGCTTTCAGCCAATCAGCATTCAGGGCTCGAACCACCCGGTTTATAACTGAACATAGAGAATGGTAAGTATAACACACGCACACATCTCCCTTGCAGGCTGTCTATCTGGTGGTAGTCCGTGGCGGTACACTGAGGACACGCCCTCGAGGTACAGCAGTCACATCTCCCAGCCGGACACTGACTACAACAGAGAAACATACCGTAACTGTTATGTATGTAACCATTACTTTATAAGGACAGTCTCAATGAGATTTAATCTAATCAAATCTGAATGCTAAATCCATGTTTGTTTTCAGCTTCCTTCATTCCCCCAGCCTGCAGCCCCATCACACAGAGTTAGATAACTAGCTGCCTGGGAGTAAAAACAAACTACTCCATACTAATTTGACAGTCACAAGAGGATTCAGATTTTCTGTGAATTCAGTTTGCAGTTCATTTCGAGCTTGGACTTCTTTCAAGTCGCTCCTTTTAGTAGAAAACTCCATTGAGGCTGCAGTTTCTGAGAAAGACAGAAAGAGGAAAAGAGAGAAAGAGAGAGGGGGAAGAGGAGCGGGAAGGAGCCAGACAGACAGGAAGTACCTGGGTACCTGAGTTCTCCTTGTGAGCTCCTATCCGAGTTACAGCGAAGTGTCACCACCACATTACGACCCGCTTCACATGCCGAGGTTGCCCTAGAGAACTAATCAATAGAAACACAACATATGGTGAAAAAACAGCAGGGTACTACTGTGTAAGAGCTACTAAAAACTACTAGCTGGGCCCCAATAACAGTATCCACAGAAGAGGTTGTTTTAGAATGTGTTTTAGGATGTAGAGAACATAAACCTACTGGTAGAAGTTTGCATTTAGGACTTTGTTGGTGGTCTTATGGAACAAGTCTGGTCTTGCCTTCACTCCATCCAGAGGCCACTGGTGCTCCTACACACATTCAGCCATCAACAGGGTTGGGAAGGTTACTTTCTAAATGTAATCCATTACAGGTACTAGGTACTTTCTAATGAATGCTCCTATCGCCGACCCCATCTGTACCAAGAAGTCCATGCTATTACACGGAGAGGTCTTGTTCTCTGGGAGGGACACCCCTCCTTTACACAGCTTTGGTTCATTCTACACATACAGCGTGTCCTGGGGAGAGAGCAGGAACACACATGATAAAGTTGAATTTAATATTATATACAATTGAAGTCAGAAGTTTACATACACCTTAGCCAAATACATTTAAACAAATACATTTAAACTCAGTTTTTCACAATTACTGACATTTAATGCTAGTAAAGATGCCCCGTCTTAGGTAAATTAGGATCACCACTTTATTTTAAGAATGTGAAATGTCAGAATAATAGTAGAGAGAATGATATATTTCAGCTTTTATTTTGTTCATCACATTGCCAGTGGGTCAGAAGTTTGCATACACTCAATTAGTATTTGGTAGCATTGCCTTTAAATTGTTTAACTTGGGTCAAACATTTCGGGTAGCCTTCCACAAGCTTTCCACAATAGGTTGGGTTTGGCACATTCCTCCTGACAGAGCTGGTAACTGAATCGGGTTTTTAGGCCTCCTTGCTCGCACACGCATTTTCAGTTCTGCCCACAAATTTTCTATAGGATTGAGATCAGAGCTTTGTGATGGCCACACCAATACCTTGACTTTGTTGTCCTTAAGCCATTTTGCCACAACTTTGGGAGTATGCTTGGGGTCATTTTCCATTTGGAAGACCCATTTGCAACCAAGCTTTAACTTCCTGACTGATGTCTTGAGATGCTGCTTCAATTTATCCACATCATTTTCCATCCTCATGATGCCATCTATTTTGTGAAGTGCACCAGTCCCTCCTGCAGCAAAGCACCCCCACAACATGATGCTGCCACCCCCACAACATGATGCTGCCACCCCCTGTGCTTCACGGCTGGGATGGTATTCTTCGGCTTGCAAGCCTCCCCTCATTTTGTCTGTCATAGTTGAAGTGTACCTATGATGAAAATTACAGGCCTCTCTCATCTTTTTAAGTGGGAGAACTTGCACAATTGGTGATTGACTAAATACTTTTTTGCCCCACTGTATAGGCCTATTGTTTGCGTGTTTTGTTGGTGACGCTTTGATATCTCAATCATTTGCAGCCGTTTAAAGGGTGAATCTACAGTTGAAACAATAACAAAGCCTCACCCTGCCTCTGTTTTGGTAAAAAACTGATTACTCTCAGATTAATAGACAGAGTAATGGATGCAAGGACTGACCATCCATTAAATAAAAAGTATTGTTTTAACCTTATTTTTAGGCCACACAGTGTTTGTGTACATTTACAATGTTTGCAAACATTGGAGTAAAACAACTTTATATGTTCGGTTCTCATGGAGTGTGACAGTTGAACAAAGCTCATTAGGCATTCAAGAATCAGTGGATGGATATACACTACCTGTCAAAATTTTTAGAACAACTACTCATCCAAGGGTTTTTCTTTATTTTTACTATATTGTAGAGTAATAGTGAAGACATCAAAACTATGAAATAACACACGAGGAATCATGTAGTAACCATGAAAAATCAAAACAGTGTTTATATTTGAGATTCTTCAAATAGCCACCCTTTACCTTAATGACAGCTTTGCACACACTTGGCATTCTCTCAACCAGCTTCATCTGGATTGCTTTTCCAACAGTCTTGAAGGAGTTCCCACATATGCTGAATACTTGTTGGCTGCTTTTCCTTCACTCGGCGGTCCAAATCATCCCAAACAGTCTCAATTTGGTTGAGGTCGGGGGATTGTGGAGGCCAGGTCATCTGCTACAGCACTCCATCACTCTCCTTCCTGGTAAAATAGCCCTTATACAGCCTGGGGGTGTGTTGGGTCATTGTCCTGTTGAAAAACAAATGATAATCCCACTAAGCGCAAACCAGATGGGATGGCATATCGCTGCAGAATGCTGTGGTAGCCATGTAGATTTAGTGTGCCTTGAATTCTAAATAAATCACAGACAGTGTCACCAGCAAAGCACCCCCACACCATCACACTTCCTCCTCCATACTTTACGGTGGGAAATACACACGCGGAGATCATCCGTTCACCCACACGGAGGTTCACAAAGACACGGCGGTTGGAACCAAAAGTCTACAATTTGGACTCTAGACCAAAGGACAGATTTCCACCGGTCTAATGTCCATTGTGTGTGTATCTTGGCCCAAGCAAGTCTCTTCTTATTATTGGTGTCCTTTAGTAGTGGTTTCTTTGCAGCAATTCAACCATGAAGGCCTGATTCACACAGTCTCCTCTGAACAGTTGATGTTGAGATGTGTCTGTTACTTGAACTCTGAAGCATTTATTTGGGCTGCAAATTCTGTGGCTGGTAACTCTAATGAACTTATCCTCTGCAGCAGAGGTAACTCTAGGTCTTCCATTCCTGTGGAGGGCCTCATTAGAGCCAGTTTCATCATAGCGCACGATGGATATGCGACTGCACTTTTCCGAAGTTGACTGACCTTCATGTCTTAAAGTAATGATGGACTGTTGTTTCTCTTTAATTATTTGAGCTTTTCTTGCCATAATATGGTCTTGGTCTTTTACCAAACAGGGCTATCTTCTGTATACCATCCCTACCTTGTCAAAACACCACTGATTGGCTCAAACACATTAAGGAAAGAAATACCACAAATGAACTTTTAACAAGGCACACCTGTTAATTAAAATGCAGGTGACTATCTCATGATGCTGGTTGAGAGAATGCCAAGAGTGTCCAAAGCTGTCATCAAGGCAAAGGGTGGCAATTTGAAGAATCTCAAATATATTTTGATTTGTGTAACACTGTTTTGGTTACTACATGATTCCATATGTGTTATTTCAAAGTTTTGATGTCTTCACTATTATTCTACAATGTAGTGGTGTTAGGTGTTCTAAAAATTTTGACTGGTAGTGTATATCATTCATTTATTTATAAGTCCAAAAAAAATTCAGATCGCTCCTTTTAAGACTATCAAAAGTGCACGAGTTTGAGCATGTGTCTGTTAGGCCTTTTCCAGCAATAATTAGATTGAGCAATAAAAGCCCCACTCGTGGTCTTCTTAAATGAAACTAGTTTTTGACAGTTTGGAGCACAATACCGTGGAGAAGTTTAGAACTCCCTCACATTTGTATTTCATAGGCTGGGACCTGCACCATGCAGCGTTTGCAAGAGGGCATTTTTCACCGGCTGTCAGCTGATTGCAAAAATAATGATTGATAGGCAGCTTAAACTTCTTCAATTCAACCATTATTGGGTTAGGGCTCCCGAGTGGTGCACCTCTCAGTGCTAGAGGCGTCACTACAGACACCCTGGTTTGAATCCAAGCTGTATCACAACCGGCCGTGATTGGGAGTCCCATAGGTTGGTGCACAATTGGTCCAGTGTCGTCCGGGTTTGGCCAGTGAAGGCCATCATTGTAAATAAGAATTTGTTTTTAACTGACTTGCCTATTTTAATAAAAGGTTTCAAAAATAAAAAAAAATGATAATAAATATATACATTTGTGAACAGCCATCCACAACAACCACAATCCGTAAGCTGCAAATAGGTAAATGAGAGAGTAGCAATGTGATTCACATCAATGCGCTATGTAGATGTCAATAATAAGTGATAAGGTACGACACCACTGGTGTCATCCTTACCGCTAAGCGTTTATTCAAGCATCTTTGGATGCCGACAGCAGTCGCACCATTGCTTAGCTTGAACTGTAGCCTATTCCTGCACTTTTTCTGCGATCCATCAAACACATTTGCTGTGTCATCAGTGGTCTCTGATATATATATATTTTTTTACCTTTATTTAACTAGGCAAGTCAGTTAAGAACAAATTCTTAGTGGGTTAACTGCCTGTTCAGGGGTAGAATGACAGATTTGTACCTTGTCAGCTTGGGGGTTTGAACTTGCAACCTTCCGGTTACTAGTCCAACGCTCTAACCACTAGGCTACCCTGCCGCCCCGTAGTGGTCAGACTCGCTCAGGCAGAACCTACTTAAACTTGTGACCCTTTTTATCAATGCTGATTAGAATGTCATTGAGAAAACAGAAAGGTGTCCGCAAACAATGTCTCGCAAACATCCTTTCTGAATTGAAAAGTAATCCAAGAAGTAATCTAGATTTTCAAATGTATATGTAATCTGATTACAATATTTTTGCTGGTAACGTAGCGGATTAGTTTTCATGTAATCCGTTACTCCCCAACCCTGTCCATTAATCAATCAAACAACACCTATTCTATACCAGTGCCAAAGACTGGCATCAGGTTACAAGGAAAGTGTGTTGTTGTGTGTACTCACCCAAGAACGTGTCTGCTGAGCTGATGGACTGGGAGGATAGTGCTGTGCGGAAGCCCCGCCCACTGGAGGGGATGATGGTTGATTGACAGATGAAACTCTCCACCACATTGGCTGATTCCCCTGTCTCTCTCTGAGAGTCGGCGCTGGATAGCACAGTCACATTATCTGTACACACAGCCCTCCTATCCTGAGAAATTGAAGCTCAATTCAGGATCACAATGTAATTGTAGGTTGAAAATATTGTTCATCAATGTGTGTGTGCGTGTGCCTGCGTACCTCTCCACAGAGGCTGATGTTGAAGAGGTGGTAGTACTTAGTTCCTTTAGAGGTAAAACTGGGTCTGTTCATCAGTGTTCCAACAGAGCCGAGAGAACTATAGTCAAAACTCTGAGACCCTTTGTTATCAGAGTAGGAAAAACACACAAACATTCAGTTGTGCACTATTATGCAACTTGTGGAAGAAACAATGGACACACACTTTTCTTCACCAAGCTCGACCCACCTTCACACACACACAGTCTTGTACAGCTAACCTTGTGTGGACACACAATTCAGTCCCATTCAAAATCCTATTTTCCCTCACCCGTATTCTTACCCTTACCCTAACCCTAACCCAAAAACCTAACCTTAACCCTAACCCTAGCTCCTAACCCTAAACGTAATTCTAACCCTAACTCTAACCTTAACCCTAAACCCCCTAGAAATAGCATTGTGTCCCCAATTGGTCCAATTTTTGTTTGTTTACTATTCTTGTGGGGACTTCGGGTCTCCGCAAGGATAGCTAAACACGTCCACACACACACACACCTTGTTACTCTTGCTGGATGGTCCACAGGGTTTGCAGACCTCTGGGCTCTGGGTGTTATGTGAGGTGAGGTGTGTGTTGGGGGGCACTCTGTGCACTGGCTGGTGTGTGTGTGAGTGTGTGTATGTAGTGTCCTGGAGGGCAGGGGACACACAGCGAGCCGGAGGGTTGGGAGAGAAGGGCACAGGCCTGACACTCTGACGACACACCGTCTACCGTGTTACTCACTGAGATGGAGTAGATATGCACCATGCCGTTCACATTCTGACGCACCTGGAGGAGAGAAAGAGAGAAAGTGCTCTATTAGTATAGAATTGGGTGTCTGTGTTACTGCATTGTGTGTGTGTGTTACTGCATTGTGTGTCTGTGTACTGACGTCAGAGTCTTGGTTGGTCCTCTGGAAGGCCTATGTGTATGATACAGAGGTGTTCTTGGTCACGATGTATGTGTGTGACTGTCTGACCTTACTGCCCTCCCACAACTCCACCACCATCATTCTCTTCCTGTTTATATCCTACACACAGTGATGTCATTTCCTTTACACATTCAAAAGTAGTTTACACATGTCCAACTATTTTCCAGTTGCCAATTACAAAAGTCATATTAAAAGAATAGAAATGCCCACACACTTGTGTATATGCTACTGTGTAGTTTGCAGTGAGTGTGGGTTTTTCTTTATCTTGTGCTGTTCTCACCATCATAAAGTACAGCTCACAGTCAGCTGAACACACCATGTCAAACTCAAAGATGATATGGCTAAACTCTGTCCCTACACTTGTTACTGAGGCCTGAGGATGGACACACACACAAATTAAGAGAGATCAAGAAGGAGACGGGAAGAGAGTGAGAGACTGACAGACAGATTGAGGTTAACAGACTCACTTGAAGCCAGGTACGTGGAGGTTGAGGATGAGGTAGTCATTATCAGAGCCCCGTGCGCCACTGCAGATATGATTCCCCGCTACCTCCCAACCTGAGGGAGATACATACATATCAGAACAGATACACACACACACACAACAGGGTCTTCCCTGACTAACTCAAATGTGTCTCATGGCCCACCTATGCATTTTGCTGAAGGCAGGGGTACCCAACCCTCCATCTGGAGAGATAGTCTCTCTTTATTCTAATCCTGCGGTAAAAGCCTGCATATCAGCAGCTTTCCAGGAGGGTTGTTCCTCTTACCCCATAGCCTAAGAGGAACATGTCAACAACAGTAAAGAGCAACAGTGCCCTCTAGACCTCAGCGAGTGCAGCTGCACCAACCCACCGTTAATACCGTCACACTTGGAGCTTCTCACGTTGATGCAGGACGTCTTCATGTTGGCTGGTCCAACATTCCACCACTTAAACTGATAACCTACAGCAGGCTCAGTACCTGCCAGACACGACTCACACACTGGGAGAGAGAGAGAATGGGGAGAGGAGAGGGAGAGAAAGAGATCAACATTTTGGAAGGAATGAGCATTTTTGTCGAAGGAATGAGCGTTACACCGAGGACAATACTCTGGAGCGGGATCGATATGGAGGGAGGTGGAGGGTCCGTCATGATCTGGGGCGATGTGTCACAGCATCGTCGGACTGAGCTTGTTGTCATTGCAGGCAATCTCAACACTGTGCGTTACAGGGAAGACATCCTCCTCCCTCATGTGGTACCCTTCCTGCAGGCTCATCCTGACATGACCCTCCAGCATGACAATGCCACCAGCCGTACTGCTCTTTCTGTGTGTGATTTCCTGCAAGACAGGAATGTCGATGTTCTGCCATGGCCAGCGAAGAGCCCGGATCTCAATCCATTGAGCACGTCTGGGACCTGTTGAATCGGAGGGTGAGGGCTGGGGCCATTCCCCCCAGACATGTCCGGGAACTTGCAGGTGCCTTGGTGGAAGAGTTGATAACATCTCACAGAAAGAACTAGCAAATATTGTGCAGTCCATGAGGAGGAGATGCACTGCAGTACTTAATGCAGCTGGTGGTCACACCAGATACTGACTGTTACTTTTGATTTTGACCCCCCTCTGTTCAGGGACACATTATTCCATTAATGTGTTAATAACATGTCTGTGGAACCTGTTAAGTTTATGTCTCAGTTGTTGAGTCTTATTTACACATGTTAAGTTTGTGAAAATAAACGCAGTTGACAGTAAGAGGACATTTCTTTTTTTGCTGAGTTTATATTTGGACAGTGAAGCTATTTATTTTTTATTTGTCTCTATACTCCACCATATTAGATTTGAGATAGAATGTTTGATTAGGTGACAGTACAGAATGTAATGGCTTTTTTTAAAGATGCTAAGTCAGACAGCTATTTTAAACAGGCCAACAACCTTCAAGAATGGTGCTGGTCAAGTGCCCTCCAAGTCAATGTGGACAAGACAAATGAGCTTATCATCAATGGCAACAACCTGCCAATGTCCCAACCACTCTACCTGAAGGACCAAACAGTGGAAATGATTGGTTGTTTTAAATACCTAGGGCCACAAATTGATGACAAGCTGAGCTTTACAGAGAATGTAGACTTTTTTTTTTTTAAAAGCAAACCTCTTTAAATCAGGGAATTGAAGGGGTTCGGAGTCAGCCAGGATGTTCTGGAGAGGATGTAAAGCAGTCTGGTGGAGAGTATCCTCACATTTAATATGACAGTCTGGTATGGTGATTAAAGAGTGAGGAGCAAAAGCAAACCAACCAGGATAGTAAACACAGCCAGCAAAGTAATAGGTCGACCTCAGGCACAGTTGAGCAGTCTGTTCCACAAGACAACCAAAAGGAAGGCACTGGCTGTCGTTGGCGAACCCTCTACACCCTCAGTTCGAGAGGCTTCCAACTGGCCGGGCACTGCAGAATGCCCATGGCCAAGAAGAACGTGTTCAAAACATTAATTCTAGTACGAACTTCAGTCCCTGGACAATAAAGTAGACAAGCTCAGGATGAGAATCTCCTTCCAGAGAGACATCAGGGACAGGGACTGTAACATATACTGTTTCACAGAATCATGGCTCTCTCTGTATATACTGTCCACGCCCATACAGCCACCTGGGTTTTCAGTACATCGCACAAACAGGAATAAAGAACACTCCGGGAAGAAGAAAGACGGAGTTGTATGTTTCATGATTAACTGACCACGGTCTGATTGGGAAAACGTACAGAAACTCAAGTCGTTTGGTTCACCAATCAAATGCAGACCGTATTACCTCCCAAGAGAACTATCTTTGATTATAGTCATAGCCATGTATACTCTCCCTTCCGGGATGGCTACTAGGCCTTCCCCCGCCCTCCCTTCAGTAAATCAGATCACGACTCCATTCTGCTCCTCCCTTCCTATAGAAAGAAACTCAAACAGGAAGTCCCCTTGCTAAGGTCTATTCAACGTTGGTCTGACCAATCAGAATCCATGCTTCAAGCATGTTTTGATTATGCGGACTGGGATATGTTCCGGGTTGCCTCTGAGAATAACATTGATGCATACACTGACACGGTGACTGAGTTCATCAGGAAGTGTGTAGGGGATGTTGTTACCACTGTGACTATTAAAACCTACCCTAACCAGAAACTGTGGATAGATGGCAGTATTCACATAAAACTGAAAGCGGGAAGCACCACATTTAACCATGGCAAGGTGATTGGGAATATGGTTGAATACAAACAGTGCAGTTATGCCCTCCTTTATGCAATCAAACAGGCAAAACGTCAGTACAGAGACAAAGTGGAGACGCAATTCAACGGCTCAGACAGTGTGACAGGGTCAATCACGGACTACAAAGGGAAAACCAGCCATGTTGCGGACATCGATGTCTTGCTCCCGGACAAGCTAAATGTCTTCTAAGAGGACCAAATCTGAAGTATGGTCATATTTTTGGTTTTTCAAGAGTGCTGAGGGAAACTTAATCAAAGATGGTCACCCTGTTCTCAGAACATGCAAAAAAACATGCAAAAAAATGCTGTGAAAGGGGGCAACACTTCAAATCTCTTGAGTCATCTTCGTGACCACCACCCACTACTTTATAGCGAATGCAAGGTAAGTTAACTTTTAGCTCAATGCATGTTGTGGGGACTTCGAAATGGCGGAAAATGTAATGTTTGTCTGTCTAACTTGCTAATAGCTTGTCAATAATGTCAACCGAAGCTTTCAGTGTAACCTACTGTTGTAAAAACACTACACGTTGTTCTGATGCTGTATGCGTCTTGTGTCACGTATACTCCCTCTCCGGCCTCTAGGTCATCAGGCTGCTGATTATCCCACACACCTGTCACCATCGTCAAGTGCACCAGCGCCTCATGACACTCACATGGACTCCATCACCTCCTTGATTATCTTCCTTATATCGGTCACTCCCGTTGGTTCTTTCCTCAGGTGTTGACTCTTTCATGTCGGTGCGTTGTTTGTGTTTTGTGTTTATTGTTTAGTTTATTCGTTAAAACACTCACTCCCCATACTTGCTTCCCAATTCTCAGCGCACTTGTTACATTGTGTGTCTGCAAACTATTCACCCATTGCACACAATAACACGTTATGTAGTTTAGTCACCCAACCAACATATTTTGTTCATTTAAAATCCGTCAGACGCCGACTTGGTTGTAAAACTGTTACAACAGGAGAAACACAATAGGCTCCTATATACAAGACTCCTGTATTTATGTCAATTGTTGGGCTCATTGCAATTACTATCACTGTCTTCTTAAGACTCATTTGTATTTATGTAAATTGTGCATGGGGTCATTGCATGTACTCAAATGCAACACAGAAGATTGTGTGTGAATAATAATAATAATAATAATAATATACATTTGCTATTCCCTTGTTTACAGAGTGGGCGTGCAGCAGGCAAACATCCGGATTGGATTTTTCTCAGGCTTTCGCCTGCAACATCAGTTCTGTTATACTCACAGACAATATCTTTACAGTTTTGGAAACGTTAGTGTTTTCTATCCAAAGCTGTCAATTATATGCATATTCTAGCATCTTGTCCTGACATAATATCCCGTTTATAACGGGAACGTTTTTTTTTCTCCAAAAATGAAAATACTGCTCCTAGAGTCGCAACAGGATTTATGCACCACATCAAAAAATGCTCAAGACCTCACTGCAGCCCTTTCATATTACATTGCAAAGGACATGATGCCATTTCAAATTGTTGAGAGGCCTGGATTTCTGAGGCTGATGAAGGTTGCCGTGCCTCACGACAAAGTGCCATCACAAACATTATTTTCCAAGACTGAAATCCCAAACCTGTACAACCAGGTTAAAGCTGATGTTTGAAAAAAATTGGCTCAAGGCACATAATTTGCTGCAACTACTGACCTCTGGACCAATGAAAGCGGAGGTGGTCAACCCTACATCAGCTTCACTATCCATTACCTCACCCTAGACTGGCAACTGGAATCTAACTTCCTGGAAACACAGTTCTTCCCAGAAGATCACTTGGCTCACAACATCAGAGTTTTTTGAGAATATGCTGGAAGAGTGGGGGATCAACAAGACACACCTGGTGTGTATAACCACAAACAAGATCAAGGCTTTTGAAGAGTTCCCAGATCTGTGGCTTGGGTGCTTCGGCCATAATTTGAACCTGGCCATCTCAAAGTCTCAGAGAGTTGACACAGCAGTCAAGGCCTGCCGTCATCTGGGCCAAGGCTTCTCACAGAGCTGGAAGAGAAGGAGAGAACAGAGAAAAGCAAGCTGCCCTCAACGTGCCATGATGTGGTAAGCGGGTGGGGATCTACACACAAGATGCTTGAGCGTTTCCTCAGCCAACAGCAGCCAGTCTATGTGACACTGGCTGGAGAAAGAGGAACATGGCATCTGATGCCCAAGGATGCCGACATAAGTGTCATGGAGCAACTGTGCCAGCTCCTTGAACCTCTGAGCAAGTTTACAGATACACTTGCCTCAGAGACATGAGTGACACTGTCAGCCATCAAGCCTGTCCTAGACCACATCACCCGTGATGTTCTGGTGGAAAAGGATACGGAGCCATCCCTGACCAAGGAGATGAAAAGGGTAATGAGAGAAGATCTTAACAACAGATACAGGAAAGAGAGTCATGCACATGACTTGTTACATTGACCCCTGCTTCAAAAGGAGCTTTTTAGATGAGCCTGGGGCTGCAAAAGTTGACACTGCCAGCTGTGTCCAGGAAGCCTTGAACCTGGCAGCTGCACAAGTCAGGGAAGAACCACAAAGCACCAGCAGCACCTCTACCACCAACACCCCCAAAGCGACATCGGAAGGGAAAGGCCTGGCTGGGTTGCTGAGAAGGATTACCTCAACAAGGCAGCAGAGAGGCGAAGAGGGTCAGATTCCGACCACCTCAGAAGACAGCGTAAAAGAATAGATCAAGGTCTACCTGTCTCTGCCAACCATTCCAGCAGAAGAGGATCCACTGGTGTGGTGGAGGGGCCACGCTACAGAGCTGCCTCACCTTGCCAGGGTTGCCAGGAAGCTTTTGTGCATCCCAGCAACCAGCGTGCCATCAGAGAGAGTTCAGTGGCAGCGGGCACATTGTCTCTCCTCGCAGATCACTACTTAAACTGGACAAAGTAAATATATACAGTGCCTTGCGAAAGTATTCGGCCCCCTTGAACTTTGCGACCTTTTGCCACATTTCAGGCTTGAAACATAAAGATATAACACTGTATTTTTTTGTGAAGAATCAACAACAAGTGGGACACAATCATGAAGTGGAACGACATTTATTGGATATTTCAAACTTTTTTAACAAATCAAAAACTGAAAAATTGGGCGTGCAAAAATTATTCAGCCGCCTTAAGTTAATACTTTGTAGCACCACCTTTTGCTGCGATTACAGCTGTAAGTCGCTTGGGGTATGTCTCTATCAGTTTTGCACATCGATTGACTGAATTTTTTTCCCATTCCTCCTTGCAAAACAGCTCGAGCTCAGTGAGGTTGGATGGAGAGCATTTGTGAACAGCAGTTTTCAGTTCTTTCCACAGATTCTCGATTGGATTCAGGTCTGGACTTTGACTTGGCCATTCTAACACCTGGATATGTTTATTTTTGAACCATTCCATTGTAGATTTTGCTTTATGTTTTGGATCATTGTCTTGTTGGAAGACAAATCTCCGTCCCAGTCTCAGGTCTTTTGCAGACTCCATCAGGTTTTCTTCCAGAATGGTCCTGTATTTGGCTCCATCCATCTTCCCATCAATTTTAACCATCTTCCCTGTCCCTGCTGAAGAAAAGCAGGCCCAAACCATGATGCTGCCACTACCATGTTTGACAGTGGGGATGGTGTTTTCAGGGTGATGAGCTGTGTTGCTTTTACGCCAAACATAACGTTTTGCATTGTTGCCAAAAAGTTCAATTTTGGTTTCATCTGACCAGAGCACCTTCTTCCACATGTTTGGTGTGTCTCCCAGGTGGCTTGTGGCAAACTTTAAACAACACTTTTTATGGATATCTTTAAGAAATGGCTTTCTTCTTGCCACTCTTCCATAAAGGCCAGATTTGTGCAATATACGACTGATTGTTGTCCTATGGACAGAGTCTCCCACCTCAGCTGTAGATCTCTGCAGTTCATCCAGAGTGATCATGGGCCTCTTGGCTGCATCTCTGATCAGTCTTCTCCTTGTATGAGCTGAAAGTTTAGAGGGACGGCCAGGTCTTGGTAGATTTGCAGTGGTCTGATACTCCTTCCATTTCAATATTATCGCTTGCACAGTGCTCCTTGGGATGTTTAAAGCTTGGGAAATCTTTTTGTATCCAAATCCAGCTTTAAACTTCTTCACAACAGTATCTCGGACCTGCCTGGTGTGTTCCTTGTTCTTCATGATGCTCTCTGCGCTTTTAACGGACCTCTGAGACTATCACACTGCAGGTGCATTTATACGGAGACTTGATTACACACAGGTGGATTGTATTTATCATCATTAGTCATTTAGGTCAACATTGGATCATTCAGAGATCCTCACTGAACTTCTGGAGAGAGTTTGCTGCACTGAAAGTAAAGGGGCTGAATAATTTTGCACGCCCAATTTTTCAGTTTTTGATTTGTTAAAAAAGTTTGAAATATCCAATAAATGTCGTTCCACTTCATGATTGTGTCCCACTTGTTGTTGATTCTTCACAAAACAATACAGTTTTATATCTTTATGTTTGAAGCCTGAAATGTGGCAAAAGGTCGCAAAGTTCAAGGGGGCCGAATACTTTCTTAAGGCACTGTATATTGCAATCTCAAGTGAACAAAGATGCGTCCGTACAGGATGTTAGGCCAGCAGCACCTTATGTCTTTATGAAGGAGAAAACGGACATATAATCAGTGCTGTTCATTTGAATTGTTTACATATTTTGTGTTATTTTAATGTCAATGCACAAAAATGTCAATGCACACAAAAATGTCAATGCACACAAACATGCACACAAAAAGTGCATAGTGCTGCTAATTTTATTTGTTGTTTTTCAATATAAAACTTGGTGAAATTATTTCAGTGTGTGTAACAGTAATTTTTGAACATCTCCATCACATTTTAACAATAACGCGATAATACTGATGACCGTGATAATTTGTCACTAATCGGGACATGACATTTTCATACCGTTTCATCTCTAGCTTGTCTATATAAAGGTCAAACAGTTGACAGTGCATGACAGAGTAAAAACCAAGTCATGAGGTGGAAGGAATTGTCCATAGAGCTCTGAGACAAGGCTTGTGACGAGGCACAGGTCTGGGGCAAGGTATCACAACATTTCTGCAGCATTGAAGGTCCCCAAGAACACAGTGGCCTCCATCATTCTTAATTGTTAGAAGTTTGG
Organism: Oncorhynchus mykiss; assembly: GCF_057628025.1. Lineage (NCBI taxonomy): Eukaryota > Metazoa > Chordata > Actinopteri > Salmoniformes > Salmonidae > Oncorhynchus > Oncorhynchus mykiss. The sequence continues at coordinate 74,488,943 of NC_143023.1, read as the reverse complement.
AACCACCAAGACTCTTCTTAAAGCTGGCCATGGTCAGGAATCCATTTTTTTTACGTGAAATTGTTTATTAAAAAAACAATTTCAGAAGTTTTAGCATAAGACTGTAACGTAAAAAAACGTGGAAAAAGTCAAGGTGTCTGAATACTTTCCGAATGCACTGGACAAACATACCAACAGGCATACATACTCCGGACTCCAAGATTGCTCGTCTTAATATTTAAATATTTCTTAATGCCATTCTTTACTTTTAGATGTGTTTATTGTTGTGAATTGTTAGATATTACTGTACTTTTGGAGGTAGGAACACAAGCATTTCACTACACCCGCAATAACATCTGCGAAATATGTGTATGTGACCAATAAAACGTGATTTGAATAGAATGTTATTTGATTCATTCCTTGTGCTGTTGGACTACTAAATGCAATGTAAATTGTATTGGTATATGCACTCATCTATTTATCTATTTTAACAGTGCATGTGGGGCAGCGGTCAGTTGTGAGTTAATGTATCAATCCTTTATGTTTTTAGTGTACCCAATATGATGGACTGACTGTTTTAAATGTGTGTGATTTAGGAATGTATGTGTGATGTGATCCTTTTAAAGTAAGGTGATGCCAAATAAAAATCTCCATCCTGGATCAACAAAGTTTTATTTTATATGGGACAACTTTGATAAGTTACTTTGTCCAAATACTTGACTTATTCACATGGGGGGACTAGATACATAAAGTGCTTTCATTTCTAAATGGAAAAACATAAGTATAAAAAATACCCTCAAATAAAAAGGTGACATTCTGTACTGTCGCCTCATATGAAATATTTGATCTCAAATCCAAAATGCTGGAGCATAGAGCCAAATTAAACATGTCAGCTTCACTGTCCAAATACATATGTAGCGTTGCAGGCATCATTAGAATAACATTGGATCCACAGATGACGCAATCTAAATCGCCCTCCACACTGCTCTTTCCAACCTGGACAAAAGGAACACCTGTGTGAGAATGCTATTCATTTACTACAGCTCAGCGTTCAACACCTTAGTGCCCTCAAAGCTCATCACTAAGCTAAGGACCCTGGGACTAAACTAGAGGTTGACTGATTAATTAGGGCCGGTTTTAAGTTTATGACAATTGGTAATCAGCTTTTTGGATGCCAATTCTGGCCGATTACATTGCAATCCACGAGGAGACTGCGTGGCAGGTTGACTACCTGTTACGCGAGTGCAGCATCAAAACGACCTTGTGGCTGCAAGGAGCCAAGTTAAGTTGCTAGCTAGCATTAAACTCATTTAATAAAAAACAATCTTCACATAATCACTAGTTAACTACACATGGTTGATGACATTACAAGGTTAACTAGCTTGTCCTGCATTGCATATAATCAAAGTGGTGCCTGTTAATTTATCATCCACTCACAGCCTACGTCAACATCGCCAAACGGGTGATGATTTAACAAAAGCGCATTCGTGAAAAAAGCACAATCGTTGCACAAATAACCTAACCATAAACATCAATGCCTTTCTTAAAATCAATAAACATAAGTATATATTTTTAAACCTGCATATCTAGTTAAAATAAATTAATGTTAGCAGGCAATATTAACTAGGGAAATTGTGTCACTTCTCTTGCGTTCAGTGAGAGCAGAGTCAGGGTATATGCAGCAGTTTGGGCCACCTGGCTCGTTGCGAACTGTGTGAAGACCATTTCTTCCTAACAAAGACCGTAATTAATAACTCTTATTTTTACTTCACTACAATCCTAAAGAAAATAATGTACTTTTTACTCCACACATTTTCCCTGACACCCAAAAGTACTCGTTGCATTTTGACAGAAAAAGAGAACATCCCTGGCCATCCCAACTGCCTCTGAACTGGCAAACTCACTAAACACAAATGCTTCGTTTATAAATAATGTCTGAGTGTTGGCGTGTGCCCCTGGCTATCCGTCAATAAAAATAACAAGAAAATGGTGCCGTCTGGTTTGATTAATTTAAGGAATTTTTAATTATTTATACTTTTACATTTAATACTTAAGTACATTTTAGCAATTCCATTTACTTTTGATACTTAAGTATATTTAAAACAAAATATTCTTAGACTTTTACTCAAGTAGGATTTTACTGGGTGACTCACTTTTACTATAAAAGGTATCTTTTCTTTTACTAAAGTATGACAATAGAGCACTTATTTCACCACTGTTCCCACATATGCTGAGCACTTGATGGCTGCTTTAACTTAACTCTGCTGTCCAACTCATCCCAAACCATCTTAATTCGGTTGAAGTTGGGTGATTGTAGAGGCCAGGTCATCTGCTGCAGTACTCCATCAATCTCCTTGGTCTCTCCTTGGTCAAATAGCCCTTACACAGACTGAAGGTGTGTTTTGGGTAATTGTCCTTCTGAAAAACAAATGATAGTCTCACTAAGCGCAGAATGTTGTGGTAGCCATGCTGGTTAATTGTATCTTGAATTCTAAATAAATCACAGACAGTGTCACCAGAAAAGCACCCCCATACCTCCTCCTCCATACTTCACGGTGGGAACCACACATGCGGAGATCATCCCCGTTCACCTACTCTGCGTCTCACAAAGACACGGCGGTTGGAACCAAAAATCTCAAATTTGGACTCATCAGACCAAAGGACAGATTTCCACCAGTCTAATGTCCATTGCTCGTGTTTCTTGGCCCAAGCAAGTATCTTCTTCTTGTTGGTGTCCTTTAGTAGTGGTTTCTTTGCAGCAATTCAACTATGAAGGCCTGGCTCACACAGTCACCTCTGAACAGTTGATGTTGAGATGTGTCTGTTACTTGAACTCTGTGAAGGATTTATTTGGGCTGCAATCTGAGGTGCAGTTAACTCTGATGAACTTATCCTCTGCAGCAGAGGTAACTCTGGGTCTTCCTTTCCTGTGGCGGTACTCTTGAGAGCCAGCTTCATCATAGTGCTTGATGGTTTTTGGGACTGCAGTTTTTGAAATTTTCCAGATTGACTGACCTTCATGTCTTAAAGTAATGATGGACGGTCGTTTCTCTTTGCTTATTTGAGCTGTTCTTGCCATAATGTGAATTTACCAAATAGGGCTATCTTCTGTATGCCACCCCTACCTTGTCACAACACAACTGATTGGCTCAAAAGCATTGGTTGGGGACAGAAGCACCAGATCATCAGCAAACAGTAGACATTTGGCTTCAGATTGTGGTATGGTGTGTCCTGCAGACTGTTCTAGTGCCCTCGCCAAGTCGTTGATATACATGTTGAAGAGGGTGGGGCTTAAGCTCTCCCTACCGACCTCTCTCCCTACCGACCTCTCTCCCTACCGACCTCTCTCCCTACCGACTACCGACCTCTCTCCCTACCGACTACCGACCTCTCTCCCTACCGACTACCGACCTCTCTCCCTACCGACTACCGACCTCTCTCCCTACCGACTACCGACCTCTCTCCCTACCGACTACCGACCTCTCTCCCTACCGACTACCAACCTCTCCCTACCTCTCTCTTTCTCTACCGACCTCTCGCTACCGACTACCGACCTCTCTCCCTACCTCTCTCTCTCCCTACCGACTACCTCTCTCTCTCTCTACCGACTACCGACCTCTCTCCCTACCGACCTCTCTCTCTACCGACTACCAACCTCTCTCTACCGACCTCTCTCCCTACCGACCTCTCTCCCTACCGACTACCGACCTCTCTCCCTACCGACTACCGACCTCTCTCCATACACCTTTATAAATAAATGTGATTGATTGTCCCTGAACACTGATCCTAGGTAAGTTTAATGCCAAGAGCTAGTAGTTGTCCATAAACAAGTCCCTAAACACTGACACAACTAAGATTTAATGTCGGAGTTCCCAAGGTTTGCAACTTTGTTTCCTTACCACAATACTAACGAGTATTGTGATACTTCTATCGTCCAGTCCCTACTCAAAAACTGAAGATATTTGCATCCAACAGCCGTATTGGGTTGATGCAAATAAATGAGTGCCACATGCAGACCATGTTTCACATGATATTGATTTCAAATCATTTCTTGACTTATTTATTACCATTTGTCTTAAACTTTCCCCCTCTCTTTCTCTTAGTGATGCATAGCTCAGTCATTCCTAAGATTCATGCCAATCAAAAATCAGGCCATATACATTCATTATCTATTCCTCCATACCGTGACTCAACAGAAGAGGCTATATTCTGCATGTCTGTCATATGTTACCTGATAGGAGAAGAAGTCTGTTTCAGGAGAAATCATAATGATCTACACCTCAAGCCCTGCTATATCAGGTTAACTTTCACACTGTGTCATTCTCAAGACATTCCACCAGACCAGGAGTGACCAACTCTTCTTCTGCAAAGCTACAGGGTGTGCAGGCTTTTGCTCCAGCCCTGCTCTAATATACTTAATTCCAAGCAGCTGCTCATCAGGACATTAATTAGCAGAATCAGGTGTGTTCTAATGGGCCAGGCTAAAGCATGCATATCCAGTGGCTCTCCAGGAGAAGAGTTGGCCCATGCTAAATGTAGGGCTTGTTTTCTGATTCATGGTAGTCTTGTGGAAGTGCAGAGCAATGCCCTGGTAAGTTACTGTTACTGACTGCAAAGTCAATTCTGAGATTGTGTCAGTCCGAATGAAACAGGCTCCTCTTCAACAAGTCGGAGGCACAGGACATACTACTCACCCCTTTGACCAGGCTCCCGAGACTCAAAAAGAAAAAGGTGGCGTAAGAGGCCGACGTGCGGTCACACTGGCCAAACTTCGTCGGCGAGTACATAAACCGCCTCAACCCTCCTTTCTTTCTATTGGCGAACATACAATCACCGGAGAACAAACTTTATATGTACTCCTGACATGTCCTCCAGGATCTCATCGATGGTGGGGATGGGGTGTCGCTCCTGCACAACAGCTTCATTTGCTCTGCGCATGCCAACACATACTCTGTCACCGGTTTTCTTGTGTACTACAACTAATGGGGACACCCATGGTGTAGATCCATTCACTTTCTCAATAACATCCATGTCCTCTAGCTCATTCGTCTTCACTTCAGCTAGCTTCCTGACACTGAATGGTATTTTGCGTACTGGCTGTGCAACGGGTGTGACAGTCTCATCTACATTAATTCCTAACTGGAAGCCTTTCAGTTTTGCCAGCCCTGTATTCCTCCTGAAGTGCAGCATTGAATGTCTGTGTCATCACCTTGAACTGAGTTTTTGTGCCTTTGGCCCTACAGTATGTGCAAAATGCCAATAGCAACTGCTGATTTCTTTCCCAGTACAGATATCTGTGCATCTTTCACAACTAGAATGTCTGCAGTGACTGACTGAGAACAACTGCTGTAATGTTGGCAGTGAACAGGCCCTCAACTGCTAATGGTTGTTTTGAACCATATGGGTAAAGTCTATTGGATTTTGGTTTCAATTGCACGTTGCATTTGCTCTGCAAATGACTGAATGTTGCTATGCCCACAATATTACAGCTAGCCCCAGAGTCAATTAACACGTTAACTAGCTGGCCATTGACTAATAACTGCATTTCAGCATCATCAGTACTGCTGTTAAGTGTGAACACTTGTTCATCATTGTCATTGTCTGGTTTGTCATTTTGTGTCGCAGGTGTGATTGTGACTTGATTTACATTGAGTTTTGTCTTTGTCCTGCACATTTTGGAGGAATGTCTGTCTTTGCCACATTTGTTGCATTGTTTACCTTGTGTGATGGAACATGCCTGACCAGTATGGCCCTCCTGGCCACATCTGAAGCATTTAACCACTTGGTCATCATTAGATGGCTTGCCTTTGTTGGATGAAGAAAATATTGCTTTCCTTTTTCTCCATTTTGTTCCATTCCTGTCTGGGTTGTTTTTGTTCACTTTTCCCCTGTTGAATTGCATTGACATTGTCTTTCCATTCTGGCCGCCTGCTGGTCAACATCCTCCATTGCTCTTGCTATATCCATTAGAGCCATGAGAGTGAGGTTTCTCTCCCGCAGAAACCATTTGCGCACCTGTTTGAGTGACACTTGTCAATCACTTCATCCCTTAGGAAATCATCTTTGAAATCTCCATAATCACATGTAGCAGCCAACTGTTTTAGTCTGCTCACAAATGTGTCCACTGATTCCCCCTGCACCTGTTCAGCTTTCCTAAACAAATGTCTCTCGTAGGGAATGTTTTTTTTGTGGAGTGAAGTACTCGTTTAGCTTGTCAGTGCGTAGTCCTTGTCTTCCCCCGTGTCATCTAACGTGGTGAATATATCCTGCACGTCCGAACCTCGCAAGTACAATAAAAGAGCTTGTTTTCGTGCTGCATCTTTGACTCCTGAAGCAGTGATGAACAGTTTGAAACTATTAATCCATTTTGCCCATCGCAAACCAACACTGACTGGGTCAGAATGCACATCAAACAGCGGGAGAGAAGGTAAGCTCAGTGCTGTTATTCAGCACGCTTGTTTGCTGTTTAGCTTACTTTACTGAATGACTTGGCTAGGAATCATTGACTTCCACTTTATTTCTCGTTCACCAATTATAGCACCACTAGGTGTCACTAATACACTACAGTTATGACACTAAATGTTTGATGTCTCAAAACAATTCAATGTTGTCTTAGTAACGTCAATGTTCAAGTGTGTTTCCTATCTCTCCACCTGCGACCGATATTGTGTTTTTGCATCTATCGGTGTTTGACGCGAAGATGATGTTGTCGGCCTGATAAGGTCAGGCTCGAGCGGCGCTGTTCATGACGTCAGAAAATTGGAAACACGAATGTTTGAATGTGAAAAATATATTTAAACATGCCTGGCTATCCAATAAGAGTGCAATTGCGGGCCACAATTCGGGGCGCAAGCTTGTTCAAAGCATGTGAATGCACACAACTCTTTGTTTCGAGTTTACAAGCCATATTTTCAGTTTCCGATGTGTCATAAAGTCAGACAACCAATGATGATGTATATAAACCCTGGATTATTGATGCCATCTATTGGCCATTGAGAGGCTTTGAAGTCACCAGTTGGCCGTATTGACCACTCCCCGGTGGGAGCAGTCCTCCATAGGAATGAATGGAATTCTACAGTATTTCAATTAAATGTTTCAAAGACAAAATTGCATGTCTTTAAGTATTTTTGTTGCTAATGTTACTGTCCCCACTACAACAATCTCTAAAAAATGATACTTTAAAGAAAATGTTTTTATATATACTGTATATATAATATTGATTTATTTTATGTTTAGCTCACATAATATAATTTAAAAGTATGCATTAAGGTCTCTAATAGAATAAATGTGGTAAAATGAATGTAGACATTAATACATGCATTTCTATAACTTCCTAAATATATTTTACAGCGGTGGGGGAGAGCCAAGATGGAAGCACCATGGTGGCATCAACACAGCACCCCCTATAAGTCATCTAGTGTATATATAAAACATTGCGGCCTGACATACAGAGCACAATCAGGGCAGCAGTTTTGCATTGAAATTCATTTCGATATTTACGGAACAATTAATTAATTTCAAATAGGCTGCACTTTCTACAGTTACTGCTAGGGTTCAGAATTGTGGTTTCCTATATTTTTTTGATGATTGGCCATGTCACTCAACTGGTCACAAAGTATCTAAGTGGTTTAAAGTATTCCATGACTTGACATGGAAATGTATATGATAACAATGTATGTGATAATCAGACAGGACTAGCACATGTTTTTTATATTGCCCGCTAGAGGTCAGTCATGCTCTAGTCTAGACAGAGCTCTGGAGACAGTCCTGTACGGTCAGCATGACACTGACTTCATCCCAACTGCAGGGCAGCAGATTTTAACCTGAGACAGTTTTGAATGTCCAGACAGATCATGAGAACAAAAACGAATCCCATATTGCTTCTAATTCGGTGAACCCCTATATGAGCACTTTTGCCTGAGCGCTGAAAACTCTGTAACGTGGACAGAACCTCATAGGCCAACAGGCGACCGTCCAAGTGCCTGGACAACGTGGGTGAAACATCTCCATGTGCACAGCTATCTCTGAAGTTGGTGTGATAGTCCGGGCCATCATTGTTGACCGTGTGGTAAACAGATGCCTTACCATGGCAGAGGCTGCCAGATTAGTTCACCCCAATCTGAAAATATTTAATGTCAATTCGTTCATGAGGACATTTCGGAAAGAAAGCTATTGTGGGGCAGCAGGTAGTCTAGTGGTTAGAGCATTGGGCTATGTAACTGAAAGGTTGCTGGATCAAATCGCTGAGCTGACAAGGTAAAAATATGTTCTTCTGCCCCTGAACAAGGCAGTTCCCCAGTAGGCCATTATTGTAAGTAAGAATTTGTTGTTAACTGACTAGCCTAGTTAAATAAAGGTAATATAAAAAATGCTTTACCAAGTACCTCAATGGACCGTAAAGGTAATCACTCTACAAACTATCATCACTGTGCCCTTAAGGAAATCACAAATATTATGGACACATTAGAAATAGTGGATATTTAGAGACTAAAAAACCCTGACCTAGTGAGATGGAGGAGACTTAATCAAGCTAGTCGTCTTGACTACTTTCTTGTCTCTTTCTCTCTTGCATTAGTTTGAACCTTTTTGGGATAGGGGGCAGCATTTTCACTTTTGGATGAATACCGTGCCCAGAGTGAACTGCCTCCTACTCTGTCCCAGATACTAATATATGCATATTATTATTAGTATTGGATAGAAAACACTCTGAAGTTTCTAAAACTGTTTGAATGATGTCTGTGAGCATAACAGAAGTCATATGGCAGGCGAAAACCTGAGAAAAATCCAACCAGGAAGTGAGACATCTGAGGTTTGTAGTTTTTCAAAGCTTGGCCTATCGAATACACATTGCGATATGGATTAGTTTGCACTTCCTAGGGCTTCCACTAGATGTCAACCGTCTTTAGAAACTGGTTTGAGGATTCTACTATAAAGGAGGGGCTCATGAGACCTCTTTGAGTCAGTGGTCTGGCAGAGAGCCTCTGTCTCATGACGCGCGCTCCCAACAGAGTTACCCCTCGTTTGGCATGCATCCCACATTTTTGGGGGTTTACCCCACCAAGATTTATATGCTAAAATTGCCACTGATTACATTTACAGTAAATTACATTAAAATATGTATGTAATTGTACAAAACGTGTTACAGTATTCTTCCTGTATGATCTACTGACAGTATACTTTGTTCAGAATTGACTGAAGACCCCATGATGGTGGCTGTGTGCTGACCGACAAGCAGTGGTGGAAATGGTGAGGGCCAGGAATGACATACAACTGTCTGAAAAAAAGCAGGCCATTGAGGACAATGATGACACCTTTGCCAATATTGCATCCATCAGCCTACCACCAATCACCCGCCTTTTGAAGAGGCACCAGGTATCTATGAAACACATTTACCTGGTGCCTTTTGAGAGAAACATCAACCGGGTGAAACAACTCTGGGCAGAGTGTGTTCAGGTACAGCACTATATACTGTTTTACTGTTACCATTTGATGCACATGCTACTTCAAAATATCATATTGTAACTATACGGTCAAAAATAACTAACCAAAATATATATTTTAGAGGGTGATGGTGCTTGATGCTGCTGTGAACCATCACAATAATGTTTCTGTTGATGAAGCGGGCTTCAACGTGGGCGGAACCGCATTGGCCAACGGGCGACCGTCCAAGTACCTGGGGAAACATCTCCATGTGCACAGCAATCTCTGAAGTTGGTGTGTTAGGATGTAAGCCGTTGGATCCTATAACACTGCACACCTCATTGTGTTTCTCAATTAAATTGAGCAGGCCTGTCAAGGTGAAGGGGTTACATATGTCATTGTGTGGGACAATGTCAGGTTCCACTATGCAGAGGTGGTTCAGGTGTAACCGGTGCTATACTGCTCCACTGTAACTCTGCGTTGTGTGTGGTTGATTGAGACTATAGACGTCGACTTTGGAGATCAGGTTGTTTTAATTCATCAGAATTCACCCTCTGCATCTTGAATCCAAAAGAAAATAAAACACTTATAGAACACATATGTTCTGCGAATCGTCACCTCTTTCTACAACTGATGCACAATACAAGGGACTGGGATCATTCGAGGAGCTAGCCATCGTTCACACATACAATAGCCTGCTAATACCATAGCTAGCTATTAACCACATGTTGAATTCAGAATGTTAATATCATCCTGAAAAGTACAATTACAAGTGCATCTTAACAATACCATCCACTTATGAGTAACATCTAAATATACAACATTATTCATGAACAAAACTCTTGTGTGTGACTTTGTACTTAAAGGAAACAAACTTTTTTGAAGACGACAGAAAAAACATGCTTACCTCTCATAGTGTATCAAAATGATTTGAGCACGCAAGGCAAAGCGTAAGTACCTACTCCCAGGATGCAGGCATGCATAATAACAAATCAACATGCCATATTAATATATGAACCTGGTTAAAGTACTTTGTGAATTTCACAGCTGTTACACATGCATAGTTTCGGGCCCATCCCTGATTCATGGCCCATAAACCTGCCTACATACTCTCCTTTCCTCAACCGTATTGAGGATTTTTTTGCAGCATAAAGATGGAAGGTGTACAATCGCCATCCCCATGAACGTGCCACCCTCCTCCTGGTCATGGATGAGGCATGCAACAACATCAACGCAGACCAATGTCAAGTGTATTGCCTAATGTGAAAACTGTGTAATCTACTGTAATTTACAGTGCTGTCGCATATTACTTTCAGCATTGTAAGAGTGATTTGAAACATGTTCTGTATCTTGGATTGTTTGCTATTGGATAAACTAGTTAAAACAACTATATTAAAAAGACATTATGTGGTGTTTGTAACGGAGACGCAGAGAGTCAGGAAGCAGGTGCAGTCTGAGTTTAATCGGAACAAACATGGAGTTAATACAAAAATAGAAGTAGAGTCTAAACAGGAAGCAATACTACCTAATGGGTGATACAACGGAGTGCTGGATAAAGGGGAAGTAATCAGGGTGATGATGAAGTCCAGGTGTGCCTCATGATGGGTTGCCAGGACCGGTGGTTCGCAGGGGAAGTAGACGTGACAGTGTTGGTGATTAAACCAATGTTCTCATTACATTTTACAATACACGTATACTTTGAATCAATGGTTGTGTGGTGAAAGCTGCCCACGAACAAAATGACAGGCACAATGCACAATGACAGGTTTTTAATGAAAGATTGGCTGCGTTACAAGTGTGACCAGTTTGGCATTTTGTATTAAGAGCTGTGAAAATGTACCACATACTTGTGAAAATAGCTGGCCATACAGGACCATAAAGTAATGCCTAGGCTTCTGCTCAGCAGGCTAACACAGTTTTCTGATGCATAGACTACCCGGGTTAGTGAGAGTAAACTAAAGCTCTGTTTACATCCTCAGACAAAGGAGCTCATGCATGTTTCATCACCAGCGCATTGTTCAATTTGTCCATGTGTAACACTCCCCTGCCACGAAGCTGCTTAACTCAGGCAGGAAGGGAGAGGAGAGGGATACAGAGAGAGAAGGTGAGAGAGCGAGTGCAAAGGCATGTTTATGGATCAGCCAATTTTACTCAAAGTACAGTTTCTTTGCAGAGTGAATCATATTTCAGAAAGGCAAATGGTTTATTGCTTTATTGCCATGGTTTGTACAGACTTGGTCTGTCAATGAGTCATGGCCTACTGTAGGCTACTGTAGACTATTATTGTCTAATAACCTAATTACTAACAGGCCCCCATTAACATATAGCTGTAGTGGAGCGGGTCGAGAGTTTCATGTTCCTTGGTGTCCACATCACCAACTAACTATCATGGTCCAAACACACCAAGAGAGTCGGGAAGAGGGCACGACAACACCTTTTCCCCATAAGGAGACTGAAAAGATTTGGTATGGGTCCCCAGATCCTCAAAAAGTTCTACAGCTGCTACACCGAGAGCATCCTGACCGGTTACATCACCGCCTGGTATGGCAACTGCTTGGCATCTGACCGTATGGCGCTACAGAGGGTAGTGCGTACGGCCCAGTACATCCCTAGGGCCAAGCATGCTGTCATCCAGGACCTATATACCAGGCGGTGTCAGAGGAAGACTCCAGTCACCCATCTCATAGACTGTTTTCTCTGCTACCGCACGGAAAGCGGTACCGGAGCGCCAAGTCTAGGACCAAAAGGTTACTTAACAGCTTCTACCCCCAAGCCATAAGACTGCTGAACAATTAATCAAATGGCCACCGGACTATTTACATTGACCCCCCCCCCTTTCCATTTGTTTTGTACACTGCTGCTACTCGCTGTTTATTATCTATGCATAGACACTTCACCCCTACCTACATGTACAAATGACCTCTAACCTGTACCCCCACACATTGACCCAGTACCGGTACTCCCTGTATATAGCCTCGTTATTGTGTTACTTTTTATTTTTTACTTTCTTTTATTTGGTAAATAAAAACTCTTCTTGAACTGCACTGTAATAAGGGTTTGTAAGTAAACATTTCTAGGTAAGGTCTGCACTTGTTGTATTTGGTGCATTTAACAAATAAAGTTTGATTTGATAACTATCTTTGCTACTATTTCCTGTCTAATCTGTGTTGACTATTGTAAACTCTCTGTGCATCCTGTCTTGTTGAATTAGAAGTTCTAAATAGGAAAAGTTTTTGCAATTTGACATTAAATGTGAAGCTGCTGCCTCACCACTCATCATTACAACGCATTATAAAGCTTTATAAAATATGCATGTGTGATGATAGAGTGGGCTGGAAGAGTGACTGATAAACGGACACTTTCACCTGTATGAATATTTAAGTATCAGTCAGTCACCCCGAGCAGTTGACCCTCTATTGTCCTTTCTCTCGTTCTGTGGGGAGATATGCCAAGCTCTCTCTCTGCACCACTGAGAGAGAGAGAGAGACAGAGAGAGAGATAAAGTCCTTAAGTGAAAATAATTAAAAGTACTACTTAAATCTGTACTTCACTTCACTATTTATATATTTTTTGTTACTTTTAATGTACTTTTTACTCCATATATTTTCCTTGACACCTAAAAGTACTTGCTTAGCAGGACAGAAAAAAATGGCCCAATTCACACACTCATAAAGCGAGCATCCTTGGTCATCCTTACTGCCTCTGATCTGGCAGACTCACTAAACACAAACGCTTTGTTTGTAAATTCATTTGTAAATGATCTTGTTGGAGTGTACCTCTGGCTATCTGTAAATTCATTTAAAAAACAAGTAAATGGTGCCATCTGGTTTGCTTAATATAAGGAATTTTGAATAATTTATACTTTTACATTTACACTGAGTATACAAAACATTAAGAACACCTGCTTTTTCCATGACATAGACTGAACAGGTGAATCCAAGTGAAAGCTATGATCCCTTATTGATGTCACTTGTTAAATCCACTTCAATCAGTTTAGATGAAGGGGAGGAGGCAGTTGAAAGAAGGATTGTTAAGCCTTGAGACAATTGAGTCATGGATTGTGTATGTGTGCTATACAGAGGGTATGTTAGTGCCTTTAAACGGGGTATAGGTAGTAGGTGCCAGGCATACCAGTTTGTGTCAAGAACTGCAACGCTGCTGGGTGTTTCACCCTTAACAGTTTCCTGTGTGTATCAAAGGACATCCAAACAACTTGACACAACTGTGGGAAGCATTGGAGTCAAAATGGGCCAGCATCCATGTGGAACACATTTCGACACGTTGTAGAGTCCATGCCCCAACAAATTAAGACTGTTCTTAGGGCAAAAGGGGGGGGGGGTTCCAACTCAATATTGGGAAGGTGTTCCTAATGCTTGGTATAATCAGTGTATTTTAGCAATAACATTTACTTTCACAACTTTTTTTTTAAACCAAATACATTTAGACTTAATCAAGCAGTATTTTACTAGGTGACTTTCACTTTTACTTCAGTCATTCTCTATTAATGCACTGTATCTTTGCTTTTAATCAAGTATGAAAATTGGGTACTTTTTCCATCCATACTCTCTCTTACTGGAGGTCTTACCTGAGCTGTCACGGACCTCGATACCCACCCAACCATAACACACAATTGACCCTGTATACACTAAACCCTGTTCTATGATCCAATGTGTTCATTAGCAAAGAGTGGTGAAGATTGAAATAATGTTTAAAGTAGCTGACTCTGAATCAGTAGGTAACCAGAGGCCAGCAGCAACTGAACAGCTTGGCCCAGGCCCAGCATTCCACCAATTGACTGGCGGACTGGGGATTATCTGCGTAGGTAATCAGACACCCAGCACACACAATGCCCCTGAAACACACACACAGACACACACACAGCAGGCAGGTAGAAGGCAGGTAGAGGGGTTCGCGGGGCTGAAGAGTTCATTCCAGCCTGTGTACTGCCACAGAGAGAGGGAGGAGAGACGAAGAAAAGAGCTATTCACAACCAGGCAGAGGAGTGGAGACCAGGACCCCCAGACTGAGCCAGACAGAGATAAAGAATTGGCTTACAAAGTATTTAGATCAAACTAAATCATGGGTAGAGAAAAAAGGTGTGTTGAAGCTGGAGGACTCAGAAACACACAGGGTGAGATTGACTGACTGATGGACGGACTGATGAAAGCAGAGAACAGGTGTCTCTAACAGCCTCTACAGGGTGACACAGCTTGACTGACCCATTGTGAGGAAACATTACCCGGACAGTGGTGTTGTCGTTGGGGTTTTTATTTGGTTATTTTTCCTGTGACTCTATATCCCATCAGCATGCAAGGTCTCCCCTGTTCCTCGTTGCGCCACTGTTTTGGCATTCCTCCAGAGGTTACAGCTGACTCTATACAGTCCCTGGACCCGGACCCCTCCCAATCAAGTAGAACCGATCTAGAACCCCCTGTGATGGTGGGACCAGTTCTCTAGAACCCCCCCCCCCTCTCAAGGACTCCAACATTAGTCCCGGAATATTACCTGACTATTTCTTATTTTTCACTGTTATTGATTGGTATGATGTAATTGCGGAAGATGTTTTTGCCTAATGTTCACAAATGTTTATTACTGATTGTGTACTGGAAATACATTGAGATGATTCCTGTCAACAATTAATTGTTCATCATTAAGAACACCTACTTAGTTTAGGCCTATCTGTTTGAAGACCTTTTATCGCTTTCAAGATAACTCAGAACTCGGAAACTCCGAAATATCAAACTCGTTGTAGAAAGATGAGCCCCGAGTTTCCCTCTTGGAAAGACACAGAATCAACCAGGATGAAGCTCTACACAAATAACTAAAGCACATTTTAATTTTGAGGCTCGGATGTTTCGGAGTTGTCTTGAAATCACCCTGTTATTGGACCAGGTTATATTTTCCAGGGAAGAGATAAGCAATTGCCATGTGTGCTAATGCTGCATTCACAACATCTCGTAATTTCGTAAAGCATATACAACTTGAATGCCCCTCCAACTGGTAGTTACTAGTGGGAAACTCATCTATCATCCCAGTTTCCCACTTGCAGCTCTTTGACATCACTTGTCAACCAAAAAAGACAGCAAGCATTACGCATCTTCAGCAGTTGTTGTTTATGGTATGAACAAAATACAAATTGTTGGTACAAAATGCAAAATGTTCATTTGGCTTTTGATTTAGAAAGTGATATCAGCTCTGGTAGTCTTCTAATGACCTCCATGTTTCATGATATTTCCCAGTTCTAAATGTGAATGCCCTAACTCGTATTTCACAATTGGTAATAACCACTTTCCCACTTGGTCATGAACGCAGCACAACACAGTTTATTTTAGGTTGTTGTGGAACAGAGAGGTGCTACAGGCCCAATGCACAATGGTTCTGTGAGCTGTTCCATGCAGCATACACATTTGTTTTAAGCAATTTATTAATTTATGTATTGTAAAGTTTATTCAGATAAGACAATTACATTTTTGTTTCGTGTAGGTCTACATAGATTTTGTCTTTCATCATTCAATCACAGTTCATATGAACACCCTGCACTCCTGCACCTGTAAATGAACCATTTAGCTCTTGAAGACCTTGTTGCAGGTCTATGTTCCTGTCTCCTCTGTTCGTAAGGGTCCACTATTTCACATGCATCAGCAAGGCAGAAATGTTCCATGTCACACTCATCCTGGCAGTCACACTGAGATTGATCCATTACACTGAGTGTACTAAATATTGGTTCCCTTATTGATGTCACTGCTTAAATTCACTTCAACCAGTAAAGATGAAGGGGAGGAGACAGGTTAATCTTGGAACTACCCATCCCGGATCCGGGAGAATTGTCATCAACTGACACGAAGTAGCATAACGCAACGGACAAAAAATATTACAAGAAAATATTCATATTCATGAAATCACAAGTGAAATATATTGAAACACAGCTTAGGCTTTTGTTAATCACCCTGTCATCTCAGATTTTGAAATGATGCTTTACAGCCAAAGCAAGACAAGCATTTGTGTAAGTTTATCGATAGCCTAGCATAGCATTATGTCCAGCTAGCAGCAGGCAGCTTGGTCACGAAAATCAGAAAAGTAATCAAATTAAATCGTTTACCTTTGATGAGCTTCGGATGTTTTCACTCACGAATGCAAATGTTCATTTTGTCCCATAAAGATTATTTTTATAGCCGAAATACCTCCGTTTGTACTTCACGTTTGGTTGAGAAATCCACCGGAAACAAATTAGATCCATAATATCGACAGAAACATGGCAAACGTTTTTTATAATCAATCCTCAAGGTGTTTTTCAAATATCTATTCGATAACATATCAACCGGGACAGGTGGCTTCTTCGTAGGAAAGCGAGAAACAATAGCCGCATTTGTCTATTACGCACAAATCACTCTGAGAGCCTCCAGCTGACCACTGACGCAATGTTGTCATTCAGGCTCATTTTTCTAAATAAAAGCCTGAAACTATGTATTGTGACACTAGACACATTAGGGAAGCCATAGAAAAAGGAATCTGGTTGATATCCCTGTCACTGCTCAATAGGGACGCATAGGAACGCAGAGCTTTCTAAATAAGAGTCCCTTCGTGATTGGATTTTTCTCAGGCTTTCGCCTGCAATATCAGTTCTGTTATACTCACAGACAATATTTTTACAGTTTTGGAAACTTTAGAGTGTTTTCTATCCTAAGTTCTCAATTATATGCATATTCTAGCATCTTGTCCTGACAAAATAGCCCGTTTACTTTGGGAATGTTATTTTTCCAAAAATGAAAATAGTGCCCCCTAGTTTCAACAACAAGAAGGATTTTTAAGCCTTGAGACAATTGAGACATGGGTTGTGTATGTGTGCCATTCAGAGGGTCAATAGGCAAAACAAAATATTTAAGTGCCTTTGAACGGGGTATGGTAGTAGGTGCCAGGCGCACCAGGTTTGAGTGTGTCAAGAAGTGCAACACTGCTGGGTTTTTCACGCTCAACAGTTTCCCGTGTGCATCAATAATGGTTCACCACCCAAAGGACATCCAGTCCAACTTGACACAACTGTGGAAAGCATTGGAGTCAACATGGGCCAGCGTTCCTGTAGAACGCATTCGACATCTTCTAGTCCGTGTCCCGACAAATTAAGGCTGTTCTGAGGACTAAAGGGGGTGCAACTCAATATTAGGATGGTGTTCCTTTCCT
>NC_143023.1:74233866-74248866 GCF_057628025.1 Oncorhynchus mykiss | reverse complement strand
CATAGTATGGATGTAGTTTGTATGCTTATTGGTCATAGTATGGATGTAGTTTGTATGCTTATTGGTCATAGTATGGATGAAGTTTGTATGCTTATTGGTCATAGTATGGATGTAGTTTGTATGCTTATTGGTCATAGTATGGATGTAGTTTGTATGCTTATTGGTCATAGTATGGATGTAGTTTGTATGCTTATTGGTCATAGTATGGATGTAGTTTGTATGCTTATTGGTCATAGTATGGATATAGTTTGTATGCTTATTGGTCATAGTATGGATGTAGTTTGTATGCTTATTGGTCATAGTATGGATGTAGTTTGTATGCTTATTGGTCATAGTATGGATGTAGTTTGCTTACGGTCATAGTATGGATGTAGTTTGTATGCTTATTGGTCATAGTATGTATGTAGTTTGTATGCTTATTGGTCATAGTATGGATGAAGTTTGTATGCTTATTGGTCATAGTATGGATGTAGTTTGCTTACGGTCATAGTATGGATGTAGTTTGTATGCTTATTGGTCATAGTATGGATGTAGTTTGTATGCTTATTGGTCATAGTATGGATGTAGTTTGTATGCTTATTGGTCATAGTATGGATGTAGTTTGTATGCTTATTGGTCATAGTATGGATGTAGTTTGTATGCTTATTGGTCATAGTATGGATGTAGTTTGTATGCTTATTGGTCATAGTATGGATGTAGTTTGTATGCTTATTGGTCATAGTATGGATGTAGTTTGCTTACGGTCATAGTATGGATGTAGTTTGTATGCTTATTGGTCATAGTATGGATGTAGTTTGTATGCTTATTGGTCATAGTATGGATGTAGTTTGTATGCTTATTGGTCATAGTATGGATGTAGTTTGTATGCTTATTGGTCATAGTATGGATGTAGTTTGTATGCTTATTGGTCATAGTATGGATGCAGTTTGTATGCTTATTGGTCATAGTATGGATGTAGTTTGTATGCTTATTGGTCATAGTATGGATGTAGTTTGTATGCTTATTGGTCATAGTATGGATGTAGTTTGTATGCTTATTGGTCATAGTATGGATGTAGTTTGCTTATTGGTCATAGTATGGATGTAGTTTGTATGCTTATTGGTCATAGTATGGATGTAGTTTGTATGCTTATTGGTCATAGTATGGATGTAGTTTGTATGCTTATTGGTCATAGTATGGATGTAGTTTGTATGCTTATTGGGCATAGTATGGATGTAGTTTGTATGCTTATTGGTCATAGTATGGATGTAGTTTGTATGCTTATTGGTCATAGTATGGATGTAGTTTGTATGCTTATTGGTCATAGTATGGATGTAGTTTGTATGCTTATTGGTCATAGTATGGATGTAGTTTGTATGCTTATTGGTCATAGTATGGATGTAGTTGGTATGCTTATTGGTCATAGTATGGATGTAGTTTGTATGCTTATTGGTCATAGTATGGATATATTTTGTATGCTTATTGGTCATAGTATGGATGTAGTTTGTATGCTTATTGGTCATAGTATGGATGTAGTGTGTATGCTTATTGGTCATAGTATGGATGTAGTGTGTATGCTTATTGGTCATAGTATGGATGTAGTTTGCTTACGGTCATAGTATGGATGTAGTTTGTATGCTTATTGGTCATAGTATGGATGTAGTTTGTATGCTTATTGGTCATAGTATGGATGTAGTTTGTATGCTTATTGGTCATAGTATGGATGTAGTTTGTATGCTTATTGGTCATAGTATGGATGTAGTTTGTATGCTTATTGGTCATAGTATGGATGTAGTTTGTATGCTTATTGGTCATGGTATGGATGTAGTTTGTATGCTTATTGGTCATAGTATGGATGTAGTTTGTATGCTTATTGGTCATAGTATGGATGTAGTTTGTATGCTTATTGGTCATAGTATGGATATAGTTAGTATGCTTATTGGTCATAGTATGGATATAGTTAGTATGCTTATTGGTCATAGTATGGATGTAGTTTGTATGCCAAAAGTTCCTGGATGTCGTACTAAATCTGCCAAAATACGAAGTATACAAACAGTGGACACTTTTTCTGTGCTTTTAGGGCCCGTAATACAATTCTTCAGAAAATGGGTGTGGCTTCACAACGTTTTCTGATTGAAAATCGCAGAATTTCATTCCTTTAACTAATTATGACAAATGTTAAGAAAATGTTGTGCAATGTAATAACTTTTCAAATAATTTATGTTATGTTGGCTGACAATTTGTTAGCTTCGCTATTTTTACGAACCACACCATATCATTACAGCAGTATGTACTGGTAATTTAACTAGCTACCTAATGTTAGTTGGCTACTAATACATCGAACTTGCCAGTATATTAACTATATGTCATTCTTAGCTTAACTAAGTGGTATAGTCGTTGTGCATTCTTAAGGGTCATTGTTAATTCTCTCTGGCTATCTACACCGATTCCAGAGCTCTCTCGTCTGAGTGTGCCAGAGCGCAGAATAGCTGATGATTTACGAACGCTCAACCCAGTTGAATATGGCCTGTGTCAGTAAATGTTGGCAAAATGCATAATTCAATTGTTGCCAGCAGCACAGTTAGTCACCAACACTGTGGATAACATGAAAACAACCTTACCAGCTCTTGCAAGGGTGAGTAAAATGGTCAGAGTGAGGTGTTTTCTCATTTGTGTCTGGAAGTAGAAGTAGCTAGCAACGTTAGCCCGTTAGCTTGGGTGCTTGACTGCCATTGGGAGGTCAGAACACTCGGATCAACCCTACTCCTCGGCCAGAGCGTACTGGCAGTGTGCGCTCTGAATTTACCAATGGACAATCTGCCAACGCTCTGAATTTACCAACACCCAGAGCGCACTCCAGGTTGAATTTGCAAACACACCCAAAATCATAAAATGTCTAGCTAGTAATTTGTTATGCTAACAAGCTAGCAAGAGGTTGCATAGCAACAGCATCAACTTCTGGTAGACAGGGGAAGCGTTAGCATGCTCAACTGAAAGGATACCGTTCGTTTACAGTAAACTAAAATGAACTAATAGTATATACTCATTAAGTATGTAGAACACAGTTTGTTAGTATGGGTATTCGAACACAGATATGGTCGTATAACTTAGAGCAGTACAGGATAAGGATTCTTTGTCAGTGTGTGAGCGTGGAGGGATATCTAGTCAGTTGTACAACTGAACGCATCTTCCTCATTTAGTGGGTTAATTGCCTTGCTCAGGGACAGAACTACAGATTGTTGCCTTGTCAGCTCAGGGATTTGATCCAGCAACCTTTCAGTTACTGGCCCAATGCTCTAACCACTAGGCCAGTGGCCAGGCCAGTGTAAATAAGAGAGTCAAACAGCATTCACCTTTGATCCCATTTCCTCCTCCTCACAGGGAACATAAATAAACATGGCATCCCACAGCTCTCGAATGTGTAACATATTACGCTATATATTACACTAACATTGTAAGCGTTTATGTAACTGGTTGCCCGTCCGTTCCTGGTGAAGGCTGCTGGGGCTTTGGCGTCCAGATCAGGTGGTAAAGGTTGGGATTGAGGACCATTGCTCTCGCCCACATTAAAAAATACTATAGTATTATGGTTAAATACCATAGTATTCAATGTAGTGTTTTTGCGGACTTTAGTATAATGTAGTATGTGCTATAGTACTAATAGTATACTACTAAATTCTATAGTAAGTACTACACGTGTCGTATAGCATTCTACAGTATACTATAGTTTACTACAGAATCATATAGTAAGTACTGTAGTATTCTATAGTAAACTGTAGTATTTTTTCATGTGGGAGATCAGGTATTGTCTTGGTTATTATATTTCCAGTGTTGGCTGTCCTTTTCCCAGGCCTTTCCCTCAGTCTCAGGGGGATGGGAGGTTTAGGGGATTACAGAGGGGTTTAAGACTGAGAGTCTGAAGTCTGGGGTCTCGCTATCTCTTCCCCTCTCTCTCTCTGCTCCACCTCTCGTTCTCTCTGAATTCAATTTCAATTTAAGGGCTTTATTGGCATGAGTTAACATTGCCAAAGCAAATGAAGTAGATAATAAACAAAAGTGAAATAAACAATAAAAATGATCAGTGAACATTACACTTGCAAAAGTTCCAAAAGAATAAAGACATTTCAAATGTCATATTATGTCTATATACAGTATTGTAACGATCTCTCTCTCTCTCAGTTACTAACTCTGTCCCCCAACCCATAGATTATTCTTTGGGAAGTCAATACCTCATTGTAGTAGATAAACAACACACTATTGGAGACACCTTTGGATTGGTTTATATCGCTAATGCCAATCTGTCTCCAACACCTCTTGGCAGTTTGAAATCAATGTGTGTTTCTGTGTGTGTCACAGTAACGACGTGACGAGGTCAGACCTGAAGAAGCTTCCAGCTCTGCCGACTCAGGCCCTGAAGGAACACCCATCTCTGGCATACTGGTGAGTCCCAGCCTGTCTTATTGGCCCAGTTGACCAGGGCCACCAAACACTACTGCCTGTTTGCCCGACCTGGCTGCCTGGTTGATATGAGTGATTGATGAAATGTTGTGTATGTGTTCTGTTCCAGTGAGGACCGGGTCATAGAACACTACAAGAAGCTGAACGGACAGTCCAGAGGGCAGGCCATAGTCAAGTAAGACTGGAGAGGGGAAGGGTGTGTGTGTTTCTTATGTGTCTCATGTTCTCTCCCTCTTGAGCTGTGTGTGTTCATCTCTCACACATGCTGGGTGTCTACTGCGTGTGTATCCATATGTGTGTGAGTGTGTGTGTTTTTATGACGCTCTCTGTTCAGTAGATGATGTGAAGTTGAACACTGTGAACTCTCTGACTGATGTCTCTGTCTGTCTCAGTTATATGAGCATCGTTGAGTCTCTGCCTACGTATGGAGTACATTACTACACTGTTAAGGTACAACCTAAATCACTTACAGTCTCTCTGTCTTGGGGTTGGGGGCTGGGGGGGGGGGGGGGGGGCTTTGGGGGACTATGAAATACACACACACACACACACACGCTCTGATGTGTGTATCCTATCTCTGTGGCAGGATAAACAGGGCATCCCGTGGTGGCTGGGCCTGAGTTATAAAGGAATCTTCCAGTATGACTACCAGGACAAGGTCAAGCCCAGGAAGGTAAGACTTTCATCCTCGTTCTCTCCCTCTCGCTCCATTATGTCTGACTTTTAGAAAGATGTAACACTGTCCTCCCATCAGTTTCCCTGTAGTCTGTTAAAGCCTCTCACCTTTGACCCTGGAAAAGACTAGTATCA
This sequence comes from Oncorhynchus mykiss, assembly GCF_057628025.1. Lineage (NCBI taxonomy): Eukaryota > Metazoa > Chordata > Actinopteri > Salmoniformes > Salmonidae > Oncorhynchus > Oncorhynchus mykiss. The sequence continues at coordinate 74,243,619 of NC_143023.1, read as the reverse complement.
TTCCTCCTGGCTGGATGAACCGACACTCACACACTCCCACATGTGAACTCTGACCCCTCAGTCCTGTTCTAGTGTGTGTGTGTGTGTGTGTGTGTGTGTTTGCACATTCCAGTCTAAATGTCTCCCCACTGTTCTCCCCACATTCCTGCTCTATCCCATAATAGTCCCAGAGCCTGAGGTTTCCTAGGTTACATCACCACAGAGACAGAATGGGAATGCTGGCCTAGTCTCCTATTCTAGGTCACATAATTATTTGGTGGTTTGAGATAGCTTCCAATGTTAGTATCAGGTAGAAAGGTGCTCTTTAGGAACAATGGCTCTCTTCATTATTGGAAGGATGTTTTCTCCCCATATCACCCTAATCTTTAGACTTAAACACACACACGCACACACACACACACACACACACACACACACACACACACACACACACACACACACACACACACACACATTGAAAGGCAGTGGGTCATGCCAGGTTGAAAGTGGTCTGTACTACAATAGAGTGAATGTGTTCCAAGGGTTTGGAGGGGAGGAGGAATGAAGGGAGGTTCAGGTTTTCGTGTTCTGGTTTCTCATCAGCATACTAATGTTATCTACACATGCAGCACCCTGAAAACACAGAGAGAGGGAGGGCACTTTAAAGATGACTATTAATGTCTTTAATAACTGTCTTTAATAACTGTCTTTCATAACTGTCTTTAAAAACTGTCTTTAATAACTGTCTTTAAAAACGGTCTTTAATAACTGTCTTTTATAACCGTCTTTAATAACTGTCTTTCATAACTGTCTTTAAAAACTGTCTTTAATAACTGTCTTTAATAACTGTCTTTAAAACGGTCTTTAATAACTGTCTTTTATAACCGTCTTTAATAACTGTCTTTCATAACTGTCTTTAAAAACTGTCTTTAATAACTGTCTTTAATAACTGTCTTTAATAACTGTCTTTCATAACTGTCTTTCATAACCGTCTTTAATAACTGTCTTTCATAACTGTCTTTGACCCCCTAACTGTCTTTCATAACTGTCTTTGACCCCCTAACTGTCTTTCATAACTGTCTTTGACCCCCTAACTGTCTTTCATAACTCCAGCGTTGGTTTCAATGAAGGTTGAGACCCAGTCAAAGGCTGTGTATTAAGCTTGGGCATTAGGTTATACTATCATTATGTCAAACAAGGTTTTCAATGTTTAGTTTAGACTGTTTTTGTTTTGAGTTTTACCTTAGGAATATGTTGTCTGTGAGTATGGCAGTTGCATTTTTATCAGTAGAGTTTTACCAGTGTACATCCTGTCGTGACTAGACCACCACTGTAAGGCTTTCTGACTGTTTATTTGGGGTAGTTTAAATACTTTACCCCTAACCCCACTTCCCCTTACACACGCACGCACGCACACACACACACACACACACACACACACACACACACACACACACACACACACACACACACACACACACACACACACACAGAGAGAGAGAGAGAGTTACAGCTAAACCACAACCAGTAAAAATGCCTTGTTAGTGAGTTGTGAGACACTTTATGGTTTGTGAGTGACTGAGGCAGATGCTGATTTAGATTTTCTTGATAGAGATTAAGCCTATGTCTCTGCTAGCTAGTGTGTTACCGGGTCAGAGAAGTATATGAAGGTATGAAACAGTGCTGAAAAACAACAACAGGAAGCCATGGGCAGGTCTCCATAGTGACAAAAGAACAACCTGGAAACATGTAAAGCCCCCACCCTAACTGCCTTCCACCTTTCTGAGGGAGCGGTACAGGGAAGGGAATCAGGGAGAGGGAAGGGGATGTAATGCTTCTCTCCAGTATTACTGAGTCATTATAGACTTCAAGCTTTCCGAGTTCTGACCTTTTCTTTGTACACGCGCACACACACACACACACGCGCACGCACACACACACACACACACACACGCGCGCACATACACACACACACACACACACTGGCCTAACAGTGGACACCCTTTGCCATGCTCAGTGCTGTGTGGAAAATGTCACCATGTCTGTATCTGATATTGTTGTTCAGATTATTCAAAGTTTCTCTAAAGCTGTTAATAAATACACACCACTTATATAACTCCTTTCATTAGTTAGTTATCATAATAATAACCCATAACTCCTTTCTCATTGAAACTGGTTTAATTCCTCATTGTGATGTGCTGTACATGTTGAAGTAGCCTTCCTGGAAGGTGTGACTGTGGTCTGCAGTTCTATGGTCCATGGACTGATTACTAAAGCCTGATATGAGGGGAGATTAAAGCGATGGTTGTGGCAGCACACAGGGTGTGTAGGCTTCAGTCTGTTCCCTGCACTAACAAACCTGATCACACTAGTTGAATACCATAACAGCTACTGGGATGTATGTGACACTAGTGCCAGTATTGTCTGATGTGACACTAGTGCCAGTGTTGTCTGATGTGACACTAGTGCCAGTGTTGCCAGTGTTGAGTTGATAAGATGGGGCCACCCTCCAACCTAGTTACGAGGGAGCATGTGTGTGTCAAGCACTCTCTTGCTGGAAAGCTGTTGCACACACTCTCCCTATCTGTAATCACACACATACACCCTCTCTCTCCTATTCTTAGCACCATGCTCCATTAAGTGTTCCAACTCCATTGAGTGTACAGTTCACCGAGCATAACTGCACAGATTATCTCACACGTATACGCACACACACGCTCACACACACTCTTAGTCCCAACGCTGTGTTTATACATTTGTTTTTTCTCCATCAGATCCCCCTCCTCTCCTCTGTTCCTCTTATCCCTCTCTCTCCATTCTTTTCCCAGGCTGTTATGATTCCCGGGCTGTGCCCCCTCGTCTTCTTCTTCCTCCCTCTGTCCTCCTCTCTCCCTGTCCTCCCTCACCCTGCCAGTTAACTTTGTTTTCTCCTGCTGTTCTGTACAGAGTTTGTGTGTTAAGTGTTTCTTAAACCATCTCACTGCCTTTGCATCTCTACCACCACCATTGTTGGTGTGTGCTGCTTGTGTGTCTCTATGTGTGTGTGTTTCCCAGCTGCTAGTGCTGTAGTGTCTCCAGTGTAACAGTAACTGCTGTGTCTCTGCTCTCTGTGTAACGAGAGACAGACCTCGTCAGGCAGTTTATATGTTTGTGTGTCTGAAGAGTTGGGCTGGCTGGCTGACTAAACAAAGCAAACGTGCTACGTTTGGTGGGGCCACAGTAATCCTCTCCCCACTCACCCTCCCTCCCTTTCTCCCAGCCACAGAGCCCAGAGCAGGAAGCATACTCCTCGAGGGAGAGAGGAGTGGTCAGGGTGGAGGGAGGGGAGGGTCTTAGCCTGGCTACAGGAGAGGAGGAAACTTTACTTCACACACACTCTCACACTCTCCCCCACACACACACACTCGCTCACTTGCCTACAGCTGGTAAACACCCTCCGACTCAGAACTTTCTGTTCCCCTGCACCTGGGGAGGATTTAACACACACACACACACACACACACACACATACACACATGGAGGAGACTTTCTCACCCAGCAGGGCTTGATTTTATTTAAAGAGGAGCTGATGGTTCGTAAAGAGGATGGGAAAGAAGGGAAGAAAAAACCTCCCCCCTCCCTCTCTCAAGGGGGTGAGGTCATTCAGCTGGGGGAAGAGTTCTGGACGAGCCCGCTGGGTCTGGATCTGATCAGAGACCCTTACCTCATGTCCTCCCTCTTTCCTCTCCTCCCTCTCTCCTCTCTTCACTCCTCCTCCTCACTCCTCTCCTATTCTTTCTGTTTTTGGGGTGTTGCAAAACCAATCCTAACTCTCAGTGGATGTACAGGAAAGTCATATCCAGCCGGGAGTGTGTTTCTGCCTTCTCAAGCTTCTGTGTCTGTTTGATTCTCAGTTTGAAGTCTGTGAGCCTCTTTCAGTTCAAAAGTGTGTGTGTGTGTGTGCGTGCGTGTGTGCGTGTGTGTGTGTGTGTGCGTCCTCAGGTGTTCCAATGGCGTCAGCTGGAGAACCTCTACTTCAGAGAGAAGAAGTTCTCAGTGGAAGTTCATGACCCCAGGAGGTAAATCTATATCACATCTCTGAGTGTGTGTGTGTGTGTTTGTGTGTGAGAGAGAGAGAGATGAACGAGAGACGAATGAGAAAGAGAGAGAGAGAGAGACGAACGAGAGAGAGACGAGGAGAGAAAAGGAGAGAGACGGGCAGAGAGAGAGAGATGAGAAAAAAGGAGAGAGACGGGCAGAGAGAAGAGAGAGCTGTTTTATTGGAGGCAGTAGTTAGCATGAGATACAGCTAACTTTCTGTATAAACACTGTAGAGTAAATCATGTCATGGGAGTCAACGTGTGTGGTACTGCTGAACATCACTAGTAGACATAGCCTCTCTCTTTTCTAGAATAAGTGTGTTATCCCTTGCGTCTGGCCCTGCTATAGGCCGTTGGGGTGCGTGGGTACGTGTGCGTGTGCATGTTCTTTAATTTACTGTGTGTATTCAGTGTGTATAAGGAGGCCTTGTGTCCGTCTCTACTGTAGGGCGTCAGTGACCAGAAGGACGTTTGGCCACAGTGGTATAGCTGTCCACACCTGGTACGCCTGCCCTGCTCTCATTAAGTCTATCTGGGCCATGGCCATCAGCCAACACCAGTTCTACCTGGACCGCAAGCAGAGCAAGGTAACACAGAATCACTGGGGAGGTTGTAGAATGAGTATGGGATTCTAGGATGAGTGTGGAGACTAGAGTGTGTGTAGTGTGGTACAGCATCACGATATCAGTAGAAGCAAGCAGAAATACAGGATTTTGTAAAGATATAATATCTCCACCTGTGTGTGCGTGTCCAGTCTAAGATCCATGCAGCTCGTAGTCTCAGTGAGATAGCCATCGACCTGACAGAGACTGGCACTCTGAAGACATCTAAACTGGCCAACATGGGCAGCAAGGGCAAGATCATCAGCGGCAGCTCTGGCAGTCTGCTCTCCTCAGGTAAGTCTCTCTGTGTGTGGCTGTTTTTGTCTGTGGCCTGCAGTACCCTTACCCTACACTCCACCCCATAATGTTGAGGCCCTGGCCTCTATATGTATGTGGTAGAGGAGAGGGGGATAGACGGAAGAGAGGAGAAGAGAGGGATGTAGTGGAGGGATGTAGTGGAGGGGGGTTAGCTTTGTCCTGGTCTCTTGGGCAATGACTCTCTGTGTAGAGGGAGGTCATGTGGTTAGAAAGATATCTGTGAGAGGAGACAGTGGTAACCACCCCCCATCCCCTATCTAGGCCAGGGCAGGGGTCTGTGGGAACCGAGTTAGAGAGGACGGGGCTGTGAATCTACCTTTAAACCTCAGGACAGAAACCCTTGATGTTTTCCCAAAGGCCGTTTCCACCAACATTGTGGAAGTGTGAAAGGCACAGGCAAGGTCAACTAATGTTTAGTGAAAGTGCTAGTAGTTTAGAGTGAGAGAGAAAAGAGCGGTACACACATACTGCCAACTGTGTGTGTGCATGTACTGTATGTGCAAAGGTCAGCTATTTCCACATACAGCTGACACCTTATGAAATCAATTAAGGGAGACCAGGGTTGGTTGTCACACTTTTTACTCTTGTGTGTATTTCTCAGCACCAGTATATCTTACAGGACTCTTTTCAATATCAGGAGAAAGACCGAGGTCTTGTGTTGAAATGGGGGTGCTTTTTATCCTCATATCGAACATGGAGTTATTAGCCATCAAACACACTCTTTCTACTTGTGACAACCAGCCCCATCGCCGCGTTGGAAGTCACATAGTATGGGGTTGGTTGTCACAATGTAACATATTCCTTTTGTAACAGGAAATTAAGCCACACAGCAAGCCTTTCTTTGATCCAACGATATTCCTAACTAAATTCCTAATATCATACTTTGAGAATATCATATTACATTTTGAGTACATGTGTGTGTGTATGTGTGTGTGTTTGCACGTGCATGTGTGTGGATGTGTGCTATTTCTCCTGTCCCAAATTTCTCTGGATCTGCCTCTCTCTCTCTTCCTCACTTTGTGTCTTGCTGTTTCTCAGCTACAGTATCTCTATATAACTCTTCTCTCTGTCTTGTCCTCTCACCCTCTCCATTCAGTGTTTTTATCCCTGCTCTTACACACACACACACACACACACTAGGTGACCTAAACTGGGACATGTTTAACACCACCAGCCATCCTACAATCTAAGCTTGATGCCCTCAATATCACACAAATTATCAATGAACCTACCAGGTACAACCCCAAATCAGTAAACATGGGCACCCTCATAGATGTCATCCTAACTAACTCACCCTCCAAATACACCTCTGCTGTTTTCAATCAAGATCTCAGCAATCACTGCCTCATCGCCTGCATCCGTAATGGGTCTGCGGTCAAACGACCACCCCTCAAACGCTCCCTGAAACACTTCTGCGAGCAGGCCTTTCTAATTGACCTGGCCGGGGTATCCTGGAATGACAATGACCTCATCCGTCAGTAGATGATGCCTGGCTATTTTTTTTAAGTTTTTAAATGAGCATGCCCCTCTCAAAAAATGTAGAACTAGGAATAGATATAGTCCTTGGTTCACTCCGGACCTGTCTGCCCTTGACCAGCACAAAAACATCCTGTGGCGTTCTGCATTAGCATCGAATAGCCCCCGGGATATGCAACTTTTCAGGGAAGTTAGGAACAAATATACACAGGCAGTTAGAAAAGCTGGCCATGCTTTCCACATGGCTACCCTTACCCCGGTCAACTGCCTGGCACCCTCCACAGCAACCCGCCAAAGCCCCCACCATTTCTCCTTTACCCAAACCCAGATAGCTGATGTTCTGAAAGAGCTGCAAAATCTGGACCCCTACAAATCAGCCGGGCTAGACAATCTGGACCCTCTCTTTCTAAAATGATCTGCCGAAATTGTTGCAACCCCTATTACTAGCCTGTTCAACCTCTCTTTCGTATCGTCTGAGATCCCCAATGATTGGAAAGCTGCCGCGGTCATCCCCCTCTTCAAAGGGGGTGACACTCTAGACCCAAACTGCTACAGACCTATATCTATCCTACCCTGTCTTTCTAAGGTCTTCGAAAGCCAAGTTAACAAACAGATTACTGACCATTTCGATTCCCACCATACCTTCTCCGCTATGCAATCTGGTTTCAGAGGTGGTCATAGGTGCACCTCAGCCACGCTCAAGGTTCTAAACGACATCATAACCGCCATCGATAAGAGACTTTTCGACCTGGCCAAGGCTTTCGACTCTATCAATTACCACATTCTTATTGGCAGACTCGACAGCCTTGGTTTCTCAAATGATTTCCTCGCCTGGTTTACCAACTACTTCTCTGATAGAGTTCAGTGTGTCAAATCGGAGGTCCTGTTGTCCGGACCTCTGACAGCCTCTTTGGGTGTGCCACAGGGTTCAATTCTCGGGCCGACTCTCTTTTCTGTATACATCAATGATGTTGCTCTTGCTGCTGGTGATTCTCTGATCCACCTCTACGCAGACGACACCATTCTGTATACTTCTGGCCCTTCTTTGGACACTGTGTTAACAACCCTCCAGACGAGCTTCAACACCATACAACTCTCCTTCCATGGCCTCCAAATGCTCTTAAACGCAAGTAGAACATAATGCATGCTATTCAATCGATCACTGCCCGCACCTGCTCGCCCGTCCAGCATCACTACTCTGGACGGCTCTGACTTAGAATACGTGGACAACTACAAATACCTGGGTGTCTGGTTAGACTGTAAACTCTCCTTCCAGACTCACATTAAGCATCTCCAATCCAAAATTAAATCTAGAATCAGCTTCCTATATCGCAACAAAGCATCCTTCACTCATGCTGCCAAACATACCCTCGTAAAACTGACCATCCTACCGATCCTCGACTTCGGTGATGTCATCTATAAAATAGCCTCCAGCACTCTACTCAACAAACTGGATACAGTCTATCACAGTGCCATCCGTTTTGTCACCAAAGCCCCATACACTACCCACCATTGCGACCTGTACGCTCTCGTTGGCTGGCCCTCGCTTCATACTCATCGCCAAACCCACTGCCTACAGGTTATCTACAAGTCTCTGCTAGGTAAAGCCCCGCCTTATCTCAGCTCACTGGTCACCATAGCAGCACCCACTCGTAGCACGCGCTCCAGCAAGTATATCTCACTGGTCACCCCCAAAGCCAATTCCTCGTTTGGTCGTCTTTCCTTCCAGTTCTCTGCTGCCCATGAATGGAATGAATTGCAAAAATCCCTGAAGCAGGAGACTCACATCTCCCTCACTAGCTTTAAGCACCAGCTGTCAGAGCAGCTTACAGATCACTGCACCTGTACATAGCCCATCTGTAAACAGCCCATCTACCTACCTCATCCCCATACTGGGTGGCAGGGTAGCCTAGTGGTTAGAGTGTTGGGCTAGTAACCGAAAGGTTGCAAGTTCAAATCCCTGAGCTGACAAGGTACAAATCTGTCGTTCTGCCCCTGAACAGGCAGTTAACCCACTGTTCCTAGGCCGTCATTGAAAATAAGAATTTGTTCTTAACTGACTTGCCTAGTTAAATAAAGGTATAAAAAATACTGGTATTTTTTTATCTCTACCTGCATCTTCTGCTGATCTACCATTTCAGTGTTTAATTGCTATATTGTAGTTACTTCGCCACCATGGCCTATTTATTTCCTTAACTTACCTCATTTGCACTCACTGTATATAGACTTTTTGTTTTCTTTTGTTCTACTGTATTATTGACTGTATATTTTGTTTATTCCATGTGTAACTCTGTGTTGTTGTATGTGTCGAATTGCTACGCTTTATCTTGGCCAGGTCGCAGTTGTAAATGAGAACTTGTTCTCAACTAGCTTACCTGGTTAAATAAAGGTGAAATAAATAAAAAATGTATTAAAAAACACACACACACAATCTCATAAACACACTCAGTCACTTACATATTCCTACTCACACAGTCTGTTCTCGCTCTCACCCTCGTCTCCAAGCGAGCGTACATGTGTTTGTGTGCACGCATGCGTGTGTGTGTGTGTGTGTGTGTGTGTGTGTGTGTGTGTGTGTGTGTGTCTTGGATTGTATGCATTGAAACTGATCCAATGGTAAAGTATTAGGAAACCGCCAGGCAAGCAGAAAGACGTCTCAGATTGTACACTAGTCAATCCTTGTTACCTCAGAACACACACACACACACACACACACACACACACACACACACAGAGGTTATTCTAGCAGTGGGATGTAGAGATTGTTAGTGAGAGGGATTGATTCCTCCAGGCTTAGATAGTCTTGGGAGATGTTGACCCAACTCAATACATCACTACTCTCTCTCCTCAGGCAGGTGCGTGTGTGTTAAAGGGATACTGGCACTTCTGACGTCTTTCTGCTTCCCCAGAGTCAGATAAACTTGTGGATACCATGTTAATGTCTCTACATGCAGTATGAAGGAAGTTGGAAGTAGATTCTCAAGACAATCCTTACTAGCATTAGCGCAATGACTAGAAGTCTACAGGTACAGTAGCATCTGTAGTCTTCCATCTGATGACACGCCGCTGTGCTTACCATCTCTGCTTGGCAACAGAATGATATCACTGAGTAGTGATGTCATCTTTATGCGTCTCCTTCACATTCTCTCTACAATTTTCAGCAGTGTAGACATTCTGTATTTATTTCTCTACAGTGCAGTCAGTGTGGCAGTACTGGCTCACATCTTAGCTCCTGACCCTAGACCAGGCTAACTTTCCTCCTGGAGGCCAGCCCTGCTCTAACATAGTTCATACAACGA
>NC_143023.1:70586366-70593866 GCF_057628025.1 Oncorhynchus mykiss | reverse complement strand
CTGAAACATGAGGTGATGGCGGCGGATGAATGGAACAACAGCATCTCTGTGCATTCAAATTGCCATAGGTAAAATGCAATTGTGTTCATTGTCCATAGCTTATGCCTGCCCATACCATAACCCCACGCCACCATGGTGCACTCTGTTCACAACGTTGACATCAGCAAACCACTCGCCCACACGACATCATACTGCCATCTGCCCAGTACAGTCGAAAAAGGGATTCATCCGTGAAGAGCACACTTCCCCAGCATGCCAGTGGCCATCGAAGGTGAGCATTTGCCCACTGAAGTCGATTACAACGCCGAACTGCATTCAGGTCAAGGCCCTGGTAAGGACGACGAGCACGCAGATGAGCTTCCCTGAGACGGGTACCATCACAGGTGATTTTATTTGTCCCCTTAAGTTTTCTGAGCAAAACAAATGTATAAATAATAGTTTTTGTTTTATTGTTGGACATAAAAGACTGCAAAACCACCAGTAAATCAGCTCCAACTTATTTTAATTTGGTAAATCTGTTGTATAATGAGATGTATGATCATATACGTATATCATATTTTAAATGATTATGTTTGAGTCAAATATTCTATTTGTTTGTGCTAAGGTTAGGGGAGATGTAGAGAGACACATAATGAAATAATTATGGAAATATGAATACGAATTCCCTCTTTATTCAAAATCTTCATGAGCACATTGAAGCTGTACTGCATAGTTACATTTAAGATGCAAGGAGAAAACATACAGTGCTTTAGAAAGTATTCACATCCCTTGGCTTCTTCCACATTTTGTTGTATTACAGCCTGAATTTAAAATGGATTACATTGAGATTTTTGGTCAAAGGCCGACACACAATCCCCCATAATGGTAAAGTGGAATTATGTTTTTAGAAATTTGTACAAATTCATAAAAAATGAAAATCTGAAATGTCTTGAGTCAAAAAGTAATCAACTCCTTTGATTAACAGGTCACATAATACGTTTTATGGATTCACTCTGTGTGCAATAATAGTGTTGAACATGAGTTTTGAATGACTACTTCATCTCTGTACCCAAAACATACAATTATCTGTAAGGTCCCTCAGTCGAGCAGTGAATTTCAAACACAGATTCAAACACAAAGACAAGGGAGGATTTTCAATACCTCACAAGAAGGGCACCTATTGGTAGACAGCTAAGTTATTAATTACACTTTGAATGGTGTATCAATCCACCCAGTCACTACAAAGATAGAGCCGTCCTTCCTAACTCAGTTGCCGGAGAGGAAGGAAACCACTCAGGGATTTCTCCATGAGGCCAATTATGACATTTAAACAGTTAGAGTTAAATTACGGTGATAGGAGAAAACTGAGGATGGATCAACAACATTGTAGTTACTCCACAATACTAATCTAATCTATTACTGAGTACCGCTCTCCTTATTTTCAAGCATAGTGGTGGCTGCATCATGTTATGGGTATGCTTTAATCATTATGACTGGGGAGTTTTTCAGGATAAAAGAAACGGAATGGAGCTAAGCACAGGCAAAATCCTAGAGGAAAACCTGGTTCAGTCTGCTTTCTACCAGACACTGGGAGATTAATTCACCTTTCAGCAGGACAATAACCTAAAACACAAGTGCAAATCTACACAGGAGTTGCTTACCAAGAAGACAGTGAAAGTTCCTGAGAGGCCGAGTTACAGTTTTGACTTAAATCTGTTTGAAAATCTATGGCAAGAGCTGAAAATCTTTGTCTAGCAATAATCATCAACCAATTTGACAGAGCTTGAATAATTTTCAAAAGAATAATTGGCAAATGTTGCACAATCCAGGTGTATAAAGCTCTTAGAGACACCCAGAAAGACTCAAAGCTGTAATCGCTGCCAGAGGTGCATGTAAATGCATGAATACTTATGTAAAATAAATATTTCTGTACATGTTTTCACTTTGGGGTATTGTATGTAGATGGGTGAGAGAAAAACATCTATGTAATCAATTTTGAATTCAGGCTGTAACACAACAAAACGTGGAGTAAGTCAAGGGGTATGAATAGGCACTGTATGATATTAAGACATGTCTCACTGCAGTCCCATGCCTAGAAAATAATATTGACTGTACAGTCAATTCCTTTCATTTACTTGTTACATAAATCCTGAATCTCTAAATTGGTCATTCTCAAGAAACTGACATTTGAGAAAAAAATTATTGTGGTATTTTTCAATAAATTTCCTCTTGGATCACTGAGATTAGGATCTGTAATTTTCTATTGTATTTCATAATTATTATATATTTTTAACAGATATATAGCATTTTACCACAATTTCCACAACTACCAATGCAAAAATCGAATTCATTACCACAACAGTTTTCAAAGTTCCCAAAATTATATTTTTTAACATTGCTCCTCTAATGAAAAGGCCTGAGATGAACAAAATCCTGACAATTTTTTATTTGAAATTCAATTATACCCATTTATTTCATAACTTATTTCATTATCGTAATGCATAACCTTAATTTAAAAAAATATTTTTTGTCATAAACATAGAAAATTGTATTTATGTACACATACTGTATCTTGAAAGAACAAAAGTCACAACATTAGATAAATTGTTAAAGTGTAAGTCAATGTATATCATCAAATTATATTTGATATTTGGGTTCTGATGGGGAACGACAGTTGAACTAAGCTCATGAAGCATTTATAAAATATATTCTTCAAGAATCAATGAGTACATATGATTATTTTATAAGTCCAAAAATAAATAGCAAATGTTGATTGCACCTTTAAGTACCTTACTGTAATAGATTTCCATTAAAATGGGCAAAAATTATTTAGCAAAAAACTATTTCTCAAGCTAAATATTTTCTATGACTGTGGGAGAGGTCTGAATGAGGAGGCGAACACTGAAAACTAGCTGTTATTGGCAGAGAGGTTTGGAACTCTCTTTGTTATTGGTCTATTAACCAATTTACCACATGGTGGTATCACCATGGAAAGCCGAAACTCCCACCCATGCAAACTAACTGATTAGAAGATAGTGCTAAGCGATTTGTGCTTTTTGAGGTCGGTCGATTTTGATTCGATTAAAAAAATGTTTCACGGTTTTTGATTACGGTTTTGATTATTTTTGAAACATTAAATGCACTATGTATTTTGTGGGTTGAATGCTGCGAAAACACAATTCAATTCATAAAAGTCCCATGATGGTAGTGACTGCCCGTTACTGCTTATCACTTATTAACCATACTTTATTCACATTTCTTTACTTTAATCAAATATTTCAGTTGTGTAATTTACATTTGTTTAATTTGATGACTTCAGTCTGAGGTCCTGCGCGCTCTGGAGCAGGTTGTCTGTACTTTACTCCGTTCATCTTTCCCTCGATCCTGTCTCCCAGTCCCTGCAACTGAAAAACATCCCGACAGCATGACGCTGCCACCACCATACTTGACCGTAGGGATGGTGCCAGGTTTCCTTCAGACGTGATGCTGGGCATTCAGGCAAAAGAGTTCAATCTTGGGTTCATCAGACCAGATAATCTTGTTTCTCATGGTCTGAGAGTCCTTTAGGTGCCTTTTGGAAAACTCCAAGCGGGCTGTCGTGTGCCTTTTACTAAGGAGTGGCTTCAATCTGGACACTCTACCATAAAGGCCTGATTGGTGGAGTGCTGCAGAGATGGTTGTCCTTCTGGAAGGTTCTACCAAGGACCTTCTCCTTCGATTGCTCAGTTTGGCAGCTCTAGGAAGAGTCTTGGTGGTTCCAAACTTCTTCCATTTAAGAATAATGGAGGCCACTGTGTTCTTGGGGACCTTCAATGCTGCAGACATTTTTTGGTACCCTTACCCAGATGTGTGCCTCGACCCAATCCAGTCTCGGAGCTCTACGGACAATTCCTTCATCCTCATGGCTTGGTTTTTGCTCTTAAATGCACTGTCAACTGTGAGACTTGTATAGACAGGTGTGTGCCTTTCCAAATCATGTCCAATCAATTGAATTGACCTCAGGTGGACTCCAATCAAGTTGCAGAAACATCCCAAGAATGATCAATGGAAACAGGATGCACCTGAGCTCAATTTTGAGTCTCATAGCAAAGGGAAGGAATACATATGTAAATAAGGTATTTCTGTTTTACATTTTTTTTAAATTTGCAAAAATGTTTCAAAACTAGTTTTCACTTTGTCATGATGGGGAATTGTGTGTAGATTTATGAGGAAAAGCAATTAATGAATGCATTTTAGAATAAGGCTGTAAAGTAACTAAATGTGGAAAAAGTCAAGGGGTCTGAATACTTTCCGAATGCACTGTGTGTAGTTCATAAGGATGAATGACAGGATGTTTGTGTCAATACACGAGTGAGAGACGGATTTATCTTATTGTGTCAATCACTATATTATCTAATAACAAAATGTGGAAAAAGACAAGGTGTCTGTATACTTTCCGAATGCACTGTATATCTGATGTGACAAACTACATTTCGTATTTTCTTGTTTCAGTGATGGTCTTTTCAGTGTTTCCTACTTTGTACTCCCTGCACTGTACCTCGCAAAGCAACTACTCGCTATCCCTCTTGATCTCGCAATCTTCTGTTTCTTCTCTCTCTCTCTCTGTGTCTGCCCCAACTAACCTAATGAAGCATAAAATAAACGCACAGACCGGACAAGTTGTCATGGATTATAGTCATTGCAGTTAATCACCACGATTTCTGCGCTAAACTATGTAAAATACTGGCCTGTTGGAAATGACAACTCCCTACTACAGTACATCTCACAGTTCTGGCTTGATCTGATTTATCTCTACAGAAACTGTGCAATATGCCCATTGAGCTCACAGAATAAATATATTTATTTTCAACCATAAACTATGAGGATTTTTTTTCTCACGCTTTTACAATGTTAGTTTCATCAGCTGTGTACAATATGATACAAAACACTGTGAAAATTTAATTTTGACTGCAGTGGGCCTTTAAGTTCTCTATTTTAAAAATATTTCTTTGTCTTTGAGCTTCTTTTGAGGTTAAGGACAGTAGGGAGTAGGACTATTTGCCTATTCTCTCTCTCTCTCTCTCTCTCTCTCTCTCTCTCTCTCTCTCTCTCTCTCTCTCTCTTCAATTCAGTTCAATTCAAGGGGCTTTATTGGCATGGGAAACATATGTTAACTTTGCCAAAGCAAGTGAGGTAGATAATATACAAAAGTGAAATAAACAATAGAAATTAACAGTAAACATTACACTCACAGAAGTTTCAAAAGAATAAAGACAGTGTTGTAACGATGTACAAATGGTTAAAGTACAAAAGGGAAAATAAATAAACCCATAAATATGGGTTGTATTTACAATGGTGTTTGTTCTTCACTGGTTGACCTTTTCTTGTGGCAACAGGTCACATGTCTTGCTGCAGTGATGGCACACTGGTATTTCACCCAGGAGATATGGGAGTTTGTCAAAATTTGGTTTGTTTTCAAATTCTTTGTGATTCTGTGTAATCTGAGGGAAATATGTGTCTCTAATATGGTTATATATTGGGCACGAGGTTAGGAAGTGCAGCTCAGTTTCCACCTCATTTTGTGGGCAGTGTGCACATAGCCTGTCTTCTCTTGAGAGCCAGGTCTGCCTACGGCGGCCTTTCTCAATAGCAAGGCTATGCTCACTGAGTCTGTACATAGTCAAAGCTTTCCTTAGGTTTGAGTCAGTCACAGTGGTCAGGTATTCTGCCACTGTGTACTCTCTGTTTAGGGCCAAATAGCATTCTAGTTTGCTCTGTTTTTTTGTTAATTCTTTCCAATGTGTCAAATAATTAGCCTTTTGTTTTCTCATGATTTGGTTAGGTCTAATTGTGTTGCTGTCCTGGGGCTCTGTGGGGTGTGTTTGTGTTTGTGAACAGAGCCCCAGGACCTGCTTGTTTAGGGGACTCTTCTCCAGGTTCATCTCTCTGTAGGTGATGGCTTTGTTATGGAAGGTTTGGAAATCACTTCCTTTTAGGTGGTTGTAGAATTTAACGGCTCTTTTCTGGATTTTGATAATTAGCGGGAATCAGCCTGATTTTGCTCTGCATGCATTATTTGGTGTTCTACGTTGTACACGGAGGATATTTTTGCAGAATTCTGAATGCAGTCTCAATTTGGTGTTTGTCCCATTTTGTGAATTATTGGTTGGTGAGCGGACCCCAGACCTCACAACCATAAAGGACTATGGGTTCTATAACTGATTGAGTTTTTTTAGCCAGATCCTAATTGGTATGTTGAATTTTATGTTCCTTTTGATGGCATAGAATGCCCTTCTGCCTTCTGTCTCTCCGATCGTTCACAGCTTTGTGGAAGTTACCTGTGGCGCTGATGTTTAGGCCAAGGTATGTATAGTATTTTTGTGTGCTCTAGGGCAACAGTGTTTAGATTGAATTTATATCTGTGGTCCTGATGACTGGACCTGTTTTGGAACACCATTCATTTGGTCTTACTAAGATTTACTGTCAGGGCCCAGGCCCTCCTTGGTTGGTTACAGAAGCACCAGATCATCAGCAAACAGTAGACATTTGACTTCAGATTCTAGTAGGGTGAGGCCGGGTGCTGCAGACCTTTCTAGTGCCCGCGCCAATTTGTTGATATACATGTTGAAGAGGGTGGGGCTTAAGCTGCATCCCTGTCTCACCCCACGGCCCTGTGGGAAGAAATGTGTGTTTTTTAACCCTACACTTGTTGTTTGTGTACATGGATTTTATAATGTCACATGTTTTTCCCCCAACACCACTTTCTATCAATTTGTATAGCATACCCTCATGCCAAATTGAGTCGAAGACCTTTTTGAAATCAACAAAGCATGAGAAGACTTTGCCTTTGTTTTGGTTTGTTTGTTTGTCAATTAGGGTGTGCAGGGTGAATACGTGGTCTGTTGTATGGTAATTTGGTTAAAAGCCAATTTGCTCAGTACATTGTTTTCACTGAGGAAATGTACGAGTCTGCTGTTAATGATAATGCAGAGGATTTTCCCAAGGTTGCTGTTGACACATATCCCACAGTAGTTTTTGGGGTCAAATTTGTCTCCACTTTTGTGGATTGGGGTGATCAGTCCTTGGTTCCAAATACTGGGGAAGATGCCAGAGCTAAGGATGATGTTAAAGAGTTTTAGTATAGCCATTTGGAATTTGTTGTCTGTATATTTGATCATTTCATTGAGGATACCATCAACACCACAGGCCTTTTTGGGTTGGAGGGTTTTTATTTTGTCCTGTAGCTCATTCAAGGTAATTGGAGAATCCAGTGTGTTCTAGTAGTCTTTAATAGTTGATTCTAAGATTTATATTTGCTCATGTATATGTTTTTGCTGTTTGTTCTTTGTTATAGAGCCAACAAGATTGGAGAAGTGGTTTACCCATACATCTCCATTTTGGATAGATAATTCTTCATGTTGTTGTTTGTTTAGTGTTTTCCCAGAAGTGGTTAGAGTCTATGGATTCTTCAATTAAATTGAGCTGATTTCTCACGTGCTGTTCCTTCCTTTTCCGTAGTGTATTTCTGTATTGTTTTAGTGA
>NC_143023.1:69298866-69301366 GCF_057628025.1 Oncorhynchus mykiss | reverse complement strand
CAAGAGCTGAGCAGTAAGTAAACTGACCTAAAGAGTCCCCTCTGATTCTACCATTAAGCATGTACAGACCTAAGGCTCGACAGAGATGTACTAACTCTTTTCCATTTTTGTTCAGTATTTGGTCAGGACTGTTTCTATTATTTATAATAGGGCTACTGTACAAGGAGGGGTGTCCAAATATGTGGTGGTTACCTCCCGCATCAGTGTAGTCAGGCTCAGAACCTGTTCTTGCATTGAAATCTCCACAAAGAAGCACTTTACCCTGCGCCTGAAATGTAATGATTTCTGTCTGGAGATTGTCAAAAAACTGATCATCATAATATGATGAATCTGAAGGAGGAGCATAAGCTGCACATATGTATACATCATTGTCACAATAGATTGTACCTTTGTTAAGTTTTAGCCAAATGTGAGTGGTACCTTTTTTCATTTCATTCAGTGCTAAGTCCTGCTTATGCCAAATGATGATTCCACCTGAGTCTCGGCCCCGTTTAACATTTTTATGTTTGATTGATGGTAGTAAACTTTCTCTATAGCCTGAGGGACACTGAGTATCTATGTCTCCACGACACCATGTTTCCAGTAGGATTATGATGTCCTGTCCCTTGATGTTTTTAATCAATTCTGGATTTGTTGTTTTATAACCAAAATGTGAAGAGTATAGGCCCTGGATATTCCAAGAGCTGATAGTTAATGATCTCATTTATAATAAGTGATATTCACTGGTTTGAGTAAAGTACATCGAAAAAAACAAAAAAAATAAAATACTATATATATATATATATATATATATATATATATATATATATATATATATACATACATATACATACACATATACATACATACATACATACACATATACATATATATATATATACATATACATACACATACATACATATATATACATACACACACACACACACACACACACACACACACACACACACACACACACACACACACACACACACACACATACATACACACACACACACACACACACACACACACACATACATACATACATATATGTATATATACATACACATACACATATACATATATATATATATATATACACACATACATGCACATACACACATACACACATACATACATACATACACACACACGCGCACACACACACACACACACACACACACACCATTACATATAATAATTATTATAATACCGGTGTCAATACATTTAGGAATATTTGTAAACAAATTAATAAGAATGGAATAAGATTGCACTGTACTTATTTTATGTGCAATCTGCAACCCTGTGTGTTTGTGTGTGTGTGTGTGTGTGTGCGCGTGCGTGCCCGTGTGTGAATTAAAGGGACTGTCTAGCTCAGTAGTCTGCATATTAGTTGCAGTAGTTGGCGCACCTCTCCTATCTCTGATTGTTCTAGGGGTCTTCTGCCAGAGGTTACCTCAGCATATGTAGGCTGACGATCTAATTGATGCATGGTGTGGACTGCATCATGTGGTCTACTTCCCTGAAGGGCAGTGTTCTGACCGACCCTGGAGTAGTGGTCAGAGCTGTGTTGTGATGGGCTGGGTCTAGTAGAGCTGTGTTGTGATGGGACAGGTCTAGTAGAGCTGTGTTGTGATGGCCCGGGTCTAGTAGAGCTGTGTTGTGATGGGCCGGGTCTAGTAGAGCTGTGTTGTGATGGGCCGGGTCTAGTAGAGCTGTGTTGTGATGGGCCGGGTCTAGTAGAGCTGTGTTGTGATGGGCCAGGTCTAGTAGAGCTGTGTTGGGATGGGCTGGGTCTAGTAGAGCTGTGTTGTGAAGGGCCGGGTCTAGTAGAGCTGTGTTGTGATGGGCCAGGTCTTGTAGAGCTGTGCTGTGTTGGGCCTGGTCTAGTAGAGCTGTGCTGTAATAAGCCATGTCTGGCTCTTTTCTCCTCGGGATGGTGGAGGTACTGTTGTTTCAAAAGGTGGGGCGGGGGACCTTTGTTGCTGGGGTGATGGGTGTGTGGGTCCCTGCCAAGTGTTGCATCTTTTAGGTCCTTGGCAAAGGTTCTGATACTGTCCTGATCAAGATGTATATTATCATACAAGTGTTGACATGTCAGAGTGGGGTGGTGAGCCGTTCTGACGTTGAGCAGTGAGGCACAGTCCACAGTGATCTGTTGATTTATTTTGTCGATCAACTTTTCTGGGAAGTCTTTTCTTGGTAGGAGGGTGGACACAACTATATTGGTTGTTGGGAACATAGCCTGTGCCCGTTCTGCCACTCTTCTCACTGCCCCAGATACATTTTCACCTTTGGCATGAAGGTCGTTTGTGCCAGTGTGGATGATGATGTTGTCAGGGGTGTCAATCCTGGTCTGACTGAGTAGCTGCATTGCACTCTCAGTTGTAGGACACCAGAACTTATACACCTGGTGTCTAGGAAATAATCTTTCCTGGACTAAGAACTTCCCATTTGAATCAATTAGAATTGCAGTTGTGGGTGATTGTCTGGGTGGAGCAGACTGGGAGGCTGG